>NC_056735.1:1623197421-1623294963 GCF_019279795.1 Protopterus annectens | reverse complement strand
TATATATATATATATATAGATTCACTTTATATCCTCGAAATACTGAAATGTCAAAATTTAGGATTTTAAAGCTATAAAGTCAAATTTTTGAAACATAGAAAACTCAGTAGCATGAAATTCAAAATCTTGCACACTGGAGATTTTGAATTTCGTGCTTCTGCTGCACACACACACATACACACACACACACACACACACACACACACACACACACACACACACACACACACACACACACACACATATACACACACACACACACACACACACACACCATCCTCCCCACACACAAACATAAGCACTCTACTTCACCCCCCCTACTTAAATATTCTAACTTCGAGGTCACTCTACACACAAACACACACAACACCACCGCACAAGCTACATTCTGCTCGCACACAGACATCACAGCAACAAAACACACTAACACACACACCACAGTCCCTACCCAAAACCCGTAATACACACAAACACTTACCTGAATCCATAACAACAGCGGAACCTCAGAAGCCCAAAATTCAAAACCTTCAGTATTCGAGGTTTTGAAATTAGCACTTCTGAGCTTTCGCACTTTTCAGGATTCCACTTTATGGGCTCAAAATACTGAATTTCGACATTTCAATATTTCGATCTTCTAAAGTGAATCCATATATAACACTCCTCCTGGGCCCATCTCATTTGCTCACTCAACCGAGTACAGTGAGGTCATATTTTGATTTCAGACACTCCTACCATTCCCATCTGTTCAGCCCTGTCCCAGCTCTATCCTAGTCTAGTCTCATTAGCTCATCCTGCCTAATACAGAGAGAATATCCGAGTAGGCATACCCACTTAGGTCCTGAACTTGTCTGATTAAAGACTGCTGAAACAGGGCTCAGTTCTGAGGTTTTTTACTGGTTAATTGGGTAATTTGTTTAAATCAGTTTGCTTGTTTTCCATTGTTATATAGAAAAAAAAAAAAAAAAAAAACAAACAAAGAAAAACAATTTTACACTTTACTTGCTTTTACTGTATTTGTGTATTTTCCTACTTTATTACCTTATTTTGCTTTTGTCTCTTCTTAAAAGTACTCAATTGTGTTTATTCTGCTGCATTTATACTGCTTGGTAGTAGCCTGATTAAATTGTAACTGTTATTCTAAGTCTTTTGGTTAACGCACTTGGGCTTCAGACCAGTTGTTTTACATTAAGAAGGTTTGTGGTCTGCACTGTTGTGACAGGACAGGTAGCTTACATCCTTCTAAGTTGGGAATTGCTGATTGAACGCTCAGTGTCTGTTATTCTAAAAGTATATTAGTTCTAGTTAAGCACTTGGGCTCCAGGCCAGTTATTTTACATTAAGAAGGTTTGTGGTCTGTACTCTTGTGGGAGGAGAGGCTAGTTTTTGCCCTTCTGAGTTGGGAATTTCTGCCCAAAGGCTTACTGTGCCTGCTTATTTAAACTGTTTTTCTGATATTGGTGCACCTTGTCTGCTGTAGCATAGACTAGATTCAGGCCTGCTGAATCTAGCTTTCTATAACTTGGGCACTAATCCAGGCCATCTTTTTTGGAGAAGGTTCCCCTGCACCCTAGTGGCAGGAGTGTGCAGTTAGAACTTGTCTGATTGAAGACTGTTGTAACAGGGCTCAGTTTTGAGGTTTTTTACTGGTTAATTGGGTAATTTGTTTAAATTAGTTTGCTCGTTTTATTGTGTTTCTTCCCACTTAATTACCTTATTTTGCTTGTGCTTCTTCTTAAAAGTACTCAATTGTATTATTCTGCTGCAGTTATTACTGCTTGGTAGTAGCCTGATTAAATTGTAACTGTTATTCTAAGCCTTTTGGTTTAAGCACTTGGGCTTTAGACCAGTTGTTTTACATTAAGAAGGTTTGTGGACTGCATTGTTGTGGCAGGACAGGTAGCTTACATCCTTCTAAGTTGAGAATTGCTGATTGAGAGCTCAGTGTCTGTTATTCTAAAAGCACATCAGTTCTGGTGTAAGCACTTGGGCTTCAGGCCAGTTATTTTGCATTAAGAAAGTTTGTGGTCTGCACTCTTGTGGGAGGAGACGCTAGATCCTGCCCTTCTGAGCTGGAAATTTCTGGTTAAAGGTTTACTGTGGCCTGCTTATTTGAACTGTTTCTTTCTGAAATTTCATTTCATTTCCCTGCTTTAAAAAATGCAGTTGCTCATTTTTTTGCGTTTATATTCAGCTCAGCGAGTGTCTGCCAGGTGCCCTGCGGAGTTCTACAGCAGCAGAGAGACAAAAGAGAAAATTTGGAGTCATTAAGTATAATTTTTCTGCATTTTCTTGCTGTCTTTAACTAATTCTGCCTAAAACACCAGTTTTATAGCATTTCTGTGATTTAAAAAGCTTGTTTCTGCTACATATTGTACTTATTTGCTGCCTGCACTTGAACTAAGTCATTTTTGTGTTTAAATAATCTGTTTAACTGTTGTAGGCTACACACTAAAGTGTGATAGCCATTTCTGTGCATTTAGTTTTTTTTTATTGTATCTGCTTTATTTTCTGAAAAAAAATATACTTGTTTCCTGCCTTTCTGAACTAGTATAGTCCAGTTTTTAGGTTATTGCTGAATTCAGGGCTGTGTTACATGTTTCTGTGTTGCCCATACCTTACTTGGATGGAAGGAAGTTTCTCTGTTCACCTATGAGAGAGGGGAGCTTTGAGCAGCCTATCTGTCCCTGGAGGAGTGGTTTCAGCCCAGAAGTTAGTAGTTTATTGGCCATTTTGGGCTAATTTCTATCTCTTTCATTTCCCTGCTATAAAAACCACATTTGCGTGGTTTTGCATGCCAGGCAGCGCCGGTTAGCTAGGGTTAAACTATTCCTGGCTCCACAAAGTCTAGTCTTCAACTTTTCCCTTTCCTAGACAAACTTTCAACTTAAGCACTCAAACAATTCATTTTACAGCCCAGCACTTGCTCAAAACTCATAGCAAGCACTAATTAACCGTAGCCCTAGACCCCCCTATACTGTCCAGAAAGCCAAGGCTCTCTATTCGTCCCTACCAGCCAATCAGTAAAACAGCTCACTTTACCTCTTCAGGCATGTCCAAAGGGCAGTTTCAGGTGTACTTTTCAGTCCAACTGGTGAATCTGGGCATTTTGAGGAAATGTTACAACTGCCTCATGTACACAGACAACCCTCTCCTCCTATCACCAAACACTAATATATGCGAGAGATGCAATTATACAGCCAAACTAGACGCAAAGCTCTGACAACCCAAGACTGGAACTGACAGTTATGAGGAGAATGAAAATACTTGCAACACACCACCAGTCTCACATAGACCTACTAAACCAACACCAGCAAATAACACACATAAATACATGAAAACATACTCGGAGGCTCTAAATAAAAATCTGCAAAAGCAACAGAGACCTCCAAAGTAGACACCCAAGCAGAGTCCACATCCCATCACAAACCATGCAACACATACTTCACATAATCAGTGTGCCATGCAATCACAGCCCTTAAGGCAAAATAACATACCCAATGCACTAGTAATAGGCGACTCTATAGTCAGGCGCACTGATGTCCCACTAACTAGGCTGGACAAGAAGGTTACAGTTAGCTGCCTGTCGAGCGCCAGGATCCGCCACATAACTCAAGCACTCAGATCGCTCCAGAACAAGTACAAATATGACTCTGTCATTGTCCATGTTGGTGTGAATGATCTGAGATGTACCTCCCTGGACTACATGAAAAGAGACATGGAAGAGCTCTCTGATCACATAGCCCAAGCTGGTATGACCCTGACCCTGTGTAGCATCTTGCCCTCACCAAGAATGATGCCACAGTATAAAAAAAAATTATCAATTTCAACAATTGGCTAAGTTTCTGGTGTCATTCAAGGGGGATCCAGTATCTGTCCGCCTGGGATGACATGCTCTGAAAGCCACATTACTTCGCAAGAGATGGCTTGCACCTGTCACCCATAGGCTTTTGAATACTGGCCAAGGCTTTTGCCACCCCCATAGTGCCTTTTTTAGGCAAGGCTCAAAAGATAACCCCACCACCATAAATAGCACAAGTAACCAAAAACTAAGGGTAATGCTACTCAATGCCAGAAGTCTAAACCTCAAAATGCATGCACTCGAAACACTCCTCAGTATGGAGAACATCGATATCTGTGCAGTAACAGAAACCTGGTTTAAGGCTCCAGAGAGCACACCAGCACTACCAGACTATAACTCATACCATACGTTTTGACCATAAAACCCGGACCGAAACACAAAAGGTGGGGGTGTATCCATATTCATCATGGATACCCACACCTCCAGGTTAGTGGTGCAGCACAATGCCTCAGAGATTATCCATGTGAAACTAACAACGGGCAAAACTGCAATTCAAATTGTAGCTTGCTACAGATCACCCACCATGACGCAGGACCACCATTCCACATTTCTGGAAACACTGGAAAATATGAAGGTCCTACCAAACATTCTAATATTAGGTGATTTCAATTACCCAAACATTAACTGGGAGAACTATTCAAGTACTAACTCCCTTGCCCAATGCTTCCTAGAATTTATAAACTCAAATGCCTTGGATAAACTGGTCAACACCCCCACCAGAAGTGACAATATATTGGACCTGGTCATCACCAACATGGGTGATCGGTGTTCTGCACCAGAGGTCAACCCCTCACTGGTTAGATCAGACCATAGATTAATCACTCTGGATATCCACATTCCACCCCCACCCCCAATCAAGGAAACCACTGTGAAAAATTTTCAAAAGCAAAATTCACATTACTTAAGACCGAGTTGGAAAGGTTCACAGCCCCATGCTAAAGGACAACGCTGTCCAAGCTGCTGAATCCCTTAAAAGGCACTCTATGGGCACCTGCAAGAATGCATGGATTGTGCTATCCCAAGCAAAACCAAGACTCACTCCTTCAAGAAAAGGATACCAGTCTGGTGGACCCCTGCCATAAGCAAGCTATACAATGGAAGGAGGAAACTAGTACAGAAAAGAGTAAAATCCCAAGAAGGAAAGACATCCCTGATCAGTATCAGAAAGAAACTACGATCCCTCATAAAATCATCCAAGGCTAGCTTCAAAAGAAAAATTGTCAAGGACTCCAAAGATAACCACAAAGCATTCTTTAGCTATGTCAAGAACCTAAGTGGAAACTCTCAGATCTGCTCTGAGTTAGTGCAGAATGGCACAAAATACACTGAACCGACTGATATTACCAAAATTCTGGCAGACAGGTTTAGTGCAAACTTCACCCCCCCCCTCTCACCCCGTAAAGGGCCCATAACCATACCAGAAGAATGTAGAACCCTGGCAATCACTGACACACAGGTTAAAACAGCCCTATCCAAAGCCAAAAACACAGCTTCACTGGGACGGACGGTGTCCCAGGCTGTGTCTTACACAAACTCCAAAATGAACTAACCCCTCACCTAAACACACTGTTCAAACTCAGCCTCTCTACAGGCTATGTACCCACAGAGGGGCACACAGCAACAGTTATCCCACTCCACAAAGGTGGAGCCACAACTATCGTCCTATACACCTGACTAGCCCGGTCTGCATGGCCATGGAGTGCATCATCATGGAACTCATTAACAGAGACACTGGGAGCCTCCAAACATTGGACCCTACCCAGTTTGGCTTTGTTAAGGCTGATCATGCCTCCTAAACCTGGTGGACTTCTTTGAGACAGTTACCAAGGCTTTAGATGAGGGAAAGGAGGTCCACACAGCCTACCCTAGACCTTGCAAGGGATTTCGACACCATTCCCCATTCTGGTATTGTAGACAAGCTCACCAGCCTGAACATAAACCCCTACATCACAAAATGGGTTGCCAGTTGGCTCATGGATAGAACCCACATGGTGAGAGTTGCAGGTTCTAGGTCCGACTCTAAACCAGTTACAAGTGGCTTCCCCCAGGGCTCAGTCCTGGGACCCCTCCTGTTTGGTATATACTTCTCAGAGGTACAGACAAGCACAGGAGGACTATGGCTGACCAAATTCACAGATGACTGCAAACTGGGGGTCATAAGTGACTCTCTGGTTGATACAGACATCCTCCAGAAGGGTCTCACTGAGACGGATACCTAGTGTCAAAATCATGGCCTCAAGCTAAATGCCAAAAAGTGCATAGTCATCCCCTTTGGAAAAAGCAAAGTACCCGCGAACTACCACATACGTGGTAGTCCCCTAAATACAGAAAATGAAATAAGGGATCTGCGGAACTAAGTAGATAGTAATCTCTCCTTTGATAATCATATTGCCAAGGTGGTTAGAAAATCCTTCTATGTGGCCCACCTAATCACAAAAGGGTTTGCATCTAGATCAAAAGAGGTTATTGTGCCACTCTACTCATCACACCCATCATAGAGTACAATGCCCCATTTAGGATGTACCTTACAAGACACCTGCAACAGCTGGAAAGACCACAGAAGTACCTCACCAAGAGGATTACTGGCCTCAAACAGATGCCCTATGCAGCCTGACTGTAGAAACTCCAGCTGTACTCGGTTGCATACCGCCTACTTAAAGGTGATCTCTGCCTGACATAAAAGGCCATGTCCAACCCAGAATTAATGGACATGCTCCACCTAAAAAATAAAAGAAATCCCCTAGAGCCACATGCTCTAGGGATCTAAACCTCACCATAATGATAAATATGACTTGCTGGAGGGATATATTCCTGTCCTAGAGACTCCCCATGCTTTGGAACAGGATTCCAATCTACATTAGGTAGAGTCCCTCACTAACACTCTTCAAGAGAAACCTTGATGAGTGGATGGGAAACAGAAAATTTATCGCGGGGATCACTGCAGTGGCTTTGCTGGACAGAGGCACAGGGAACTAATGACTCTGCTGGACACAGGCACAGGGAAGTAATCTAAGGGGGAGGCGAAAGCCAACACATTCTGGTTAGGCTTACATATGCCCTCAGCCAAATAGCCTAGTACTTACCTATGAACCTATGAATCTATAAATATATATATATATATATATATATATATATATATATATATATATATATATATATATATAGTTCTGGGGGGTGTAGGGAATACAGGCCCCTGCATATGGTACAAGCCCCCTGCAAAACATTTCAGTTAGTCTGTGCTTTCAGGGTATGGATTCAGTGGGAACATTGTTTGTCTTTAGATGGCCATATATCATATATATAGATAGATAGGTATAGATACAATATGCTTGTATGTGTGTGCATGTTATTAAAAAGATTGATCAGATGGTGTGAGTGTTAAAAAGAGTGACATGTAGATGATCCCTCATTGTGTGAGTGTAGGATTGTGTAGTTAATGTTTTAAATGGTGCACATATGTAGGACTGTGCAGGTGGATGAATGTCTGAGTGGAAAGGTTCTGTTATGGAGATACGTGAGAACATGTTACAGCACAGTTTGTATGTGCGAATATCCGCAGGTTAAGGCTAGTGTTGGGCTAGGGAGTGGAAGAGTTATGCGCTATACATGGGCAGTTGTGTGTAAAGTATGTATTTGTTTTGTTTAGTGATACTGCTAGGAAAGGTTTTCACTAGGGACATGTGAAATGCTGGTTAAGAGGTGGTGTATATCAGAGTTTAGGGTAGTACATATGAGTAAGGTTTTATAGTGGCAGGTTTCTCAGATATGTACTATATCCTTAATTCTCTTGCTCATCATGCTGTATTTTGCTTCCTTGGAGGTTTTCAGGTCTTACACATGCTCAGTGGCCTCTGCTATTAAACACTTATTTCATTATACTGAGCTACCAGCTAATTAAAATGGAAAGCCATCCATTTTTTGTTAGCTTCAGAAGCTCATTACATACTCCAGGCTTCTATATTTACCTTTATACTGTGACTATAAAGAAATATGAAGCCATTATGATACATGAACATAAGAAAGTGTTCCCTGGGCAATTCCAGATGTAGTGCTTGGCGTGTCTTAACTTCCACTGCAATCTGTCGTCGGGTTCACACTACTGAAAACGCCAACAACAACATCTCTGAGCCCAGAATGTTTTTTTTTTTTTTTTTTTTTTGATAGTCACAAGATATGTTGGGTGCTAAAACCATAGGAAACTATGCAGCTTTGTAAAACATTCCCATTACTGAATCATTTGAATCAATTAAAATATCATTACTTCAATAGCAAAGTTAGACATATTGTAGAAGCTATCAAACATAATATTCCATAACTCATAATAATGACTTCCATGATACAATGGCAGTTTTTCTCTGCCAGATCCTTAAACACCATATATAAGACACTTTGAGACTTAAATAATTCTCTGCCGAAAATGTACTGGTTTTATATTCACACCCACTCTGATGCACCATCGACTTAATCCCAAAATATAAATATGCACACTGTCTACCCTGATAAAACCACCTCCTCAGTCTTTTGAAGAGTATTTCTTATTATTGTTTTTCTTGCACACTGTATATTTAGTAAAGATGTATAGTGTGTTCCCCACTCAATACCAAAGGTGCAGAACTGCTGCCCTAGGCAAAACGAACATGCATGTTCTTAGTCACTAGCACTAGATGGTGTCTAGTCTTTTGTGGAAGATATCTGTCAAACTGTTTGGGATCTAAATTCAATTACTGTTTTTTAATATTCCTTCTATTCAGTGTGTATGCCTATACTGATTGTGGACAAAGCAGCTGCAAAATAGCAATCACTAAATCAAAGAAGGAAGCAGATTTCAGTATGTATGACATCTTCTAAAAAGAATTGCCTCCATCTGTTGAAGAAGGCACCCTACTGTAATACCACTGAAACTGGGTAGAATCCTGAGAAATAAAATAGTAACCACATAGTTTTTTTATATCTCTGTAAGGAGATGAAGATGTCATTATTAGTTATGAAGATTAGGGGCTTCATGTTTCAATATTTCAATGTATTTAAGGGAGTTGAACAGAATGGAATCATGTTTAGGTGCCACATCTGCAAAATATATAGTTGAACAATATCATGCTAAAAAGAATGCAGTGCAAGACATGTTTCAGTGCCTGGACTGATGACAACATAACCTCCTCTGAAAAATCCTACAGTAAACTTAGATCAGAGCCATGGAAAGTATATCAAATGAACTAAATTCACTAAACAATATCAATGTTATGGGAAAAAAGCTTGAAATTCATCTAGCTAAACAAAGTAAATCTAATTGCTTTAGTGACATTGGCTAAAATCGTCATTATACCAAAAACCCACCTTCTTGTTCCTAAAAGAAATGTCAATCAAAGAGATCAAAGTGAAAGAATTACGAATTTGTCCTAATACATTCCCCAACAACCCTTGGATTAAGGTGATTTCACGTATTGATCTGTATTTGGGAAACAATGTTATTAATGACTAAATGAACAAAAGAAATTAAGACCATTTTTGAGCTATATATTTAATATCTAACATCAGTCCTTTGTAAATAATGTACATAGATTGTTCATTTTGTTAAGAACCTACTGTAATATTTATAATTTAAGTTTATTGTACTTGATTACATATTTATTTGTTGAAAAATAAATAATTTCTTGGTCAGAAAGTTAAAAAAAAGACCCACCTTGTCTCACAGAGAAGTTTACTACATTATGACCATACATTTTTCATCAAGTAGTGCTTTACGCTTGTATATTCTCTGTATAGTTCCTTCTGTAACTCTAGCATATAGTACTACAGATTACTGTCCCCCCAACTCTTGTATGGTGTGCTGCAATAATATTTTTTATTACATTTATTAGACATCAATGTCCAGTTTCTGCCCCTGCTTCTCGGACAGGTAGCCTATTCACCACCAACTACTGGTAAAAGCTAATTTATATACTTGAAAATACTACTCACTAACTGCTGATCAAAGGACAGTTTCAGCCAACTTGATTCTGTTATAAATATTCAGAAGTGTGTATGCATGCCAGATATGCTCTATTTTATTGATTGCATTTTTCTTGAATATGCATTTGCGCCTATTCTTTGCTAATGGCAGGCTACGAATGTTTGGTACTTCTTCTCTGTATGATCATACTAGTAGTGACTTTGAATATCACCTTCTGTGAATGAACTGATGTTTACTTTATTGCAAGTTAATGCTATGCTATTTAGGTGATGTATGTTGATAGTTTCACTTTTTTTGAAATGGTATACCCTGTATAATTTGTCATTCTGCTTTCTGTAGGTTACTAGCTATTGTGCAACAGACACACACACACACACACACACACACACACACACACACACACACACACACACACACACACAAACACTCACGCACACTCACGCACACACACACACACACACACACACACACACACACACACACACACACACACACACATCACATCATATTCAAAGAGAAAGAAATTGCATAATTCTAGAAAGATATATAGAGCAAAATTGTAATATATTGTTATACTCTTTTGATTTTAAATGGTCTTGCTTTGTGCTGTTAAATAATGTTTTTGCGCATTTTGCATAGAGAAATTGTGGAAAGGCTTGTTGAGTAGGTATGAGTTTACTTTGCATTTGCTTCTTTAGAAGTGTTGCAACACTAAGGTGTGTCAGTCCCATAGTCACAAAAATATCTAGATGTACATACATGTATTAGCTACATGTTATATTACTAAGAAATATGTTTAGAGCAAACAAGAAAATAAGCTGGCTTTCAGAAATAGTAGTTGAACTGTGGAATATGCTGCAATCTGTGGAATTACCCCTTTTTATTATCAACAGGCAGAACAATGAAAGCTATTGCTGTAAGTGCAGTAAAGCAAATGACCCTTTCAATGACTTTGTCATACTTTAAGGGTTTCATATGAAAGCTCAGCTGCAGAAGCCAGCACCCAATATAGCTACTTGTTCAAATCAAAGTTTAATAAAGCACCAAAGATTCCATCCATATAGGAAGCACTTAAAAAAATAACACCAAACACCAAATAGGTGAAAAAAGCATACTGGTTTCAGCTTCATCAGTGCTAACTAAATGTGCTCCCAATAGACATACATTTAAACAAAGGATACATATTGTCACAAAAATTTCATTGGTTGATTATAATTGCATTTACACCAGGGGGAAACGAGGCCCCTAATTTAATTATCCACATATGTTCTTTAAAATTTAAAAGGGAATGCAAACCCTCCTGCTGCATCTTTTGCTTTTGAATTCTATCAATAATAATAAAATTAAATTTAGCCGTGGGATGTTTTAGGCTATGTTTATATAGGGCATCGGTGCTTCTAATACACCTAATATCACTTAAATGCTCCGATATTCTTAATTTAAATGGACGTGATGTCTTCCCTACATAGAAAGCTGAACAAGTACAATTAACCATATATGCCACCCAGTCACTGCTACAGTTACCATAAACCAAAATATCAAATATTTTAGGACAATTAGGAGAGGTGAAGGAATTTTGTTTAGGAACAAGCTTGCAAAAACTGCAGTGCACACAAGGGTGGCAGCCCATTAATTGGCTCCCATCCAATCTTCTCTGTGTAACAGTTTGTACCATCTTATTCCCTCTCTTATAATGATTAAACCAGCCTCTCATACTTTTTCCTGTCCTGTAGGAGAATCTGCATCTTCCTGGTAATAGATCTGTTATCTTGCCATCCATTTGTAATATATCCCAAGGTCGATATATAATGTTCTGTAAAAAAATAGTATTGTTTCCAAAATCCATGATGAACCTGATAGGTAAACCTTGTGTCGGATTTTTATCATGATATTTAAGTGCTTGTTGTCTATGAATTTGTTGCACAGAAATTACAGCTTTTTGAATACTCCTATTAAGATAACCCCTGTTGTAAAATATTTGTACCATATCTTTGGCCTGTGTGTCATAGTCAGCTGCAATTGAACAAATTCTCTTGAGCCTTAAAAACTGAGATTTAGGAATTTTATTAATGACATGTTGGGGGCGGCAACTGGTGGCATGAAGCAGGGTATTAATCTGAGGATGTTTCCTATAAACAGTATTACTCAAAGTCCCATCATCTAGCACATTCACTTCAACATCCAAAAAAGTAATTGTCTTTGGATGATAATTTACTGTAAACTTAATGCCCGACTTATTTTCATTTAAATATTTCACAAATTCGTGTAGCTAGATCTCATCATAACGTCAAACCAGCCAACAATCATCCAAATAGTGCTGCCAGATGGGTAATGTTTTGTATACTTCTTGAAGACTGTTTAAGTGGAGGAGCTAAAGTCAGAAAATAAATTGGATTCTGTCTGCAGTTTGTGTGTCATTTTGGAGATTGCTGTTTGCTTCTCTCCTTGTGGTTTTGTATTTATGGCGGCAGATCCATCGAATAATATTCCCTGTGTGTTTAGAGAAGGTTCTTCACCTGTGTCCTTGGGCTCACAGAATGGTTCTCAACAGTGGACCATGGACAACTATGTTACACAACCTGGCATAGGTAATGTGAATGCTGCTACAACTAATACTATGTGTAATGATGTATCTTGCCGTACAAATGGAGGAGAATCTATGCCTGGTTTTATGCATCGATTAATGCAAGATAGAATGCATAGAATTAATAATCCATTTGCCTTGGTAGACAGTAATAAGTCGGAATCATTTTCGGATGAAGTGCAGACTGTAATAGACACATTTGAATATCTATTACAAAAAGAAACTAGATGTCACTTTAACATTTTGGGTTTGCAATGTTATCTGGACTTAGATATCTCTCCTAGAGGTCTCCGTGCCTTTAAATATTCCTCCACACCTTTTGATGTAAGTGATAATGTTGAAAAGACTTTCAGAGACCGGTGGTTGACTGCAGCACATAAATGTGTAATGGAATGGGTAGCAATAGTGAATGAACATGACTACATTAAACAGAAGAAACTTAAGGAGGAGATTAAACAAACCCATTTGGAACTTCTCAACAAAATTGTGGCTATACGGACTGATAGTCTGTTAAACAACATTAATGATAAACTTAAAAAATTAGAAATAGACATTGTGGAACAGAAAACAGGAAAGATCAGTAGAGATATTCCTGACTACAATGGAGGGTGGGCTTTTCGCTGGAAGACCAATTGGAAGGCTCTAAAAACAGGACCTTCTTCATGTCAGAAGGGAGATTTTAAAAGACCGCTTCAGTTTCCTTTGCCTCTTCTGAAGGCACTTCTTTTACTACAGATTCGGAAGTGGACTTCAGGTCTTTTACCTCCCTACCACCAGCCCAACAGCCTGAGGCACATCAGCAGCAGTTTTGTCAACAACAGAGGGAGGAAGACAGAGATTATAACCGAAAAAGAAGAACTACAAGTTTTATATCAGCAGGTGAAGGACATTCTAAACAAAACTTTAAACATAGTAGGTGGCAGTAATTTTACTGCCAGTAATGGAGTATCATTAGTTGTTAACTTGTCTGGATATTTAACAAATGAACAACTGGGGGTATTACATTTGAGGTTAAAATTTGTTCCGACTGTTTTGCCATCTTGGCATATTATTGAACAGGAATTTTTTAAACTGTTATGCAAATTGCAGTTAAAATGTTTTGATGTGAATAAATGTGAAGTTGATACAGATGTTTCTGAAAATGATTTGTTTTATTCTTGTGATTCTGAAAATGTTTGGGATGATGAATTGGACAGTAACACCGACAATAATGCATATTGTTTGCTCAGTACAACAGGTATCAAATATAGAAGTAATTTTATACCTTCTTTTAGTAATGAGAATGTAAGAAATTTTATGGCTATCTTGCGCTTCTCTGTGGAACAGATTTATAATGAATTTAGACACAACAAGTCTTCTGTTTGTTATAATTTAACTAAATCTGAATGGACAGCATTAAATGAATTGGTAGATAATAAACATTTAATTATAAAACCAGCGGACAAGGGAAACAAAATTGTGATTTCACACTATAAACAATATCTTAAAATGTGTAACTCACATTTACAAGATACTGATGTGTATAAGGTTGTTTACATTGCAAATTATCATGAGGCATTAAAACAATATGGGGTTTTGTTAATGAAAGGACAATGGGTAGGCTATTTAACTAAGGAGGATGTTAACAAAAGGTTGAACATAGATAAATGCACTAGGGCTACTTTTTATTGCTTACCAAAGCTACATAAAAAATGGGGTAGATCCCCCAGGTAGCCTTATAGTGGCGGCAACTAATTACTCTTTACACAATATTGGTATTATTATACATGAATATTTATTGCCTTATGTACAGTGGCTGGATTCTTATATTAAAGATACCTTTGATTTTCTTAATAAAATTATGGAAATCACTTGGCATTCTAGATTTTACTGGGTGACTTTTTATGTCACCAGTCTGTACATTAATGGTATTACAGCCTTGCATTCCATTTTGGAGGACTGTCCCTTATCAAGTTATATTATTGAATGGATAGAATTCAGTTTAAGAAATAACTATTTTTCTTTCAATGAATATATATTTCATCGGTTACAAGGCATAGCTATGGGGCACCTTTTGCCCCCTCTTATGCCAGTTTATGGTCTTGTTTGAAAGAAAATGTATTTATCAGCATGAGTTCTTTAAGAAACATCTAATAAAATACTATAGATACATTGATGATCTCATTTTTATGTCAGGATGGTATAGAGATAGTTCAGGATTTTGTGGCAGATTTACAACATAATGAATACAATTTATCTTTTGATGGCCTTCAAGTTGGTAAAGAAGTAGACTTTTTGGAGGTACACTTGGTAGGTACAGAAAGAAATGAAATTCTTACTTCTGTATTTAGAAAGTGTCAGGATGGGGGGCAATTTCTACATGGTTCTAGTTTTCACCCTATACATTTAATTAATTCTTTACCATATGGGGAACTGTTATGACTGCATAGAATTTGTAACAATAAAGTTGATTTATCTAAGACAGTTTTATCTACCTCTAAAATGTTCTTGAAGAGCAGTTATTCATTGTTTACTATTGTTGATGCTTTGGATAAAATTTATGATTACTATAACTCGAAAAATAATAAATATAATCATATGAGAAATGTATATAGTAGTAGAAATGTACAACTACAAAATAATGTATATGTGGTGATGACATACAACGTTCTTAGTGAACAGATACAGCAACAGGTTAAATATTATTGGACATTCTTGACAAGCGAAGAAAAATCAAGAAAGTTATTTAACCATCATCTTGTTTTTTCATTTAAAAAGAGAACCAGCCTGGCTGATAAATTGGTAAAATCCTACTTTATTGCCCCTGTAGAAGGTGTTATAATAAATCCACTACTGAGGGGAACTTACCCCTGTGGTAAATGCAATGTTTGTGAGTTTATTGCTCAAATTTTTGATAAAATTGGATAGAATAATTTTAATGTGTCAGGGAATTTTTCATGCGTTACTGAAGGAATTGTGTATGCTTTACGCTGTCCATGTAAATTGATATATATAGTTAAGACCAAGAGAATGTTTAAGTGTCGTCTGCAGGAACATGTCAGAGACATTAAAAATGTAAAATAGGAAGCTCTATTGCTGTCCATTTTAAAGAATGTCACAATAGCGACTATAAACTATTACATGCAACTGTTTTAGAAAAAATATTAGTGAAATTAGGAGATAAGGAAATGTTAAAAGATCAATTATTATTTAAAGAGGCTTTACTGCTACTAAAATACAATACTGTGGTTCCACAGGGTCTTAATTGTGAGATCAGTTGGAACTATTTCATTTCATTATATAAAATTGTATCTAATTGTTTTTTTATTGATTCATTAATTGTTTTAGTGGGTATGTAAGGGGAATGCTTGGGTAATGTTTTGTATACTTCTTGAAGACTGTTTAAGTCAAGGCGCTAAAGTCAGAAAATAAATTGGATTCTGTCTGCAGTTTGTGTGTCATTTTGGAGATTGCTGTTTGCTTCTTTCTTTGTGGTTTTGTATTAATCTGAGGATGTGTCCTATAAACAGTACTACTCAAAGTCCCATCATCTAGCACATTCTCTTCAACATCCAAAAAAGTAATTGTCTTTGGATGATAGTTTACTGTAAACTTAATGCCCCACTTATTTTCATTTAAATATTTCATAAATTCATGTAGCTAGATCTCATCATAACGCCAAACCAGCCAACAGTCATCCAAATAGTGGTGCCAGATATCCATAGCCCCAAGATAAATGTTATGACTAGCATTAGATATCAAATGATGCTAAATAAATCCCATGAATAGGTCCCCATAAATGGGAGCAAAAGATGCTCCCATAGCCATCCCTTTTAGCTGCAAATAACAGGAATTATCAAAATAAAAAACATTTTTATTCATCACATGCTCAGTAAGGCATAATAAGAAAGTGTTAAACCCAGGATCATACAAAGAGGTACATGTAAGCCAAAAGTCCAAAGCTGATAACCCCACCCATTGTGGAATATTAGTGTATAGCACACTAACATCAAGTGTGCAAAGCAGCCAGCCTTTTTCAATCTGCATATCTGCAATTATATTCAGGAACTGGGTAGTATCTTGTATACAAGCCCGTACATGTACCAGAAGAGGTTTTAAATATCTAGTCAAAAAAGCAGAAAGGGGTCTGTTAAGGAAGCCCTCCCTAACACTATAGGTCTGCTCAGAGGCAGATTGCAATTCTTATGAATCTTTGGTAACATGTAGAAGCTTTGTCGAGTGGGGTTTACCACTGTTAAGTGATATTTGACTTCTTTAGAGATAATACCTTCTTCAAAAGCCAAAGCTAGAAATTTATCAATCTCTTTTTAAAGATTGATGTTAGTCCAGAACCATCAACTGATAATATCGATGATCTGACAATTGATTAAGGGCCTCATTATAGTACATATCCCAGTTCCAGACTACCATAGCTCCCCCCTTGTCTGCCTGGTTGATAACAATATTCCGATTATTACTTACTCTACTCAAGGCTTGACGTTCATCCTTAGTTAAATTATTCCAGCCTTTATGTGCATGTGCCTGTTTTAAAAAATGTAAATCTTTCAATACTAAATTTTGAAATATTCCTACATGCTTATTCATGAAGAAGTCCTAAATTGAAAATTCTGCGAATCTTGATTACCATTATCAACCTGATCAAAATATAATCTTAAATTTAAATTCCTACAAAAACTGATAACATCCCGAGGAAAGGAATATTCAGACACTGAAAAACTGGGAACAAATCCCATACCTTTATTAAGTAGATTACATTCCACTTGTGTTAGATCTACAGAAGAAATGTTGTGAACATTAGGATGGTTATTTATTTGTGTATCAACATTGCCAACATAGTTTCCAAACTTGTTCCTGTTCCTTTTATGTTTTCTCTCTCCCTTCCTAGTTTTCTTAAAGGGAACTGAGAACTCCCTTTCTTATTGGGCGGGGAATTAAATGGTTTTGTACCCTCATTATCAGTAGTTGATGAAAATTCATCAGCTGATGTGTCAGAAGAAACTTTGTATTTTTTTAAGATAGAATGTTTTCTCTTTCTCTTAAAACTGGCCATTGTAGAAACCTTTTCATCACTAAACTATACTGTTTTCCTTGCCTCAAAGGGCTTCCCAGCAGAATAATCCCTAATATCATGTTGAAATTTCCTGCGCATCCTGGATTTAAGATCCTTTTCTATTTGCATCAATCCACCAGAAAGTAGGGAAACCTGTTCCTTATATATAGGCTTGTCCTTAAACACTTGAACCTTCTCACAATGATCAGAGATATTTTTAGAAAGAATTGTAATCCTGTGTTCATAAAAATCAATCAGAATCTTAACAAAAGCCATAGAGGCAGATTGCTGACCCTCCTCCCATTGTGTCAATAAAGTCTGATCAATGCCCTTGACAAATGGTTGTATTTTAACCCTAGGTCCCCATGGAGTAATATTTTTGTTAAAATAGGCCTTAAATAACCTAAGGTACTAAATCTGTGTTCTTATTTCTTTCATATCATTAAGCAAAATAGCGAAAATATCCTTCAAGAGCTAAACTTAGAGGTCTCTATTTTTCCCATACTGGTAGCCTGAATACATGAATCAAAAATATGTAGATTATCCCTATCTGCCGAAAGGCCTTGGATAATGTGAGTAAGATCCATTGAAAAGACCTACAAGCCAGAAATATAATAGAGAACTTTTTAATTAAGGCCTTCCATTTTACCCACTGTTGATGCAATAGCCCCCCCAAAAAAAAAAGAAAACAGGAAGTAATAAACCTAGTATAGTTAGCTTACAATACAAAAAGAGTATATGTAAACTGATCTAACAAAAACTATGGCCCTTTCATATAATTAGAGACAACTGATGTACCCTTAGTTTTACATACTATGAATAACTACAAACCTTGGATATTTTTAAACAACTGATGACTGCTTAGTTCTCAATAGTTAAAACCAAACCAATGTTTGGTATATTCCAGTCATCAGCAAACTTGTTTCATAAAAAAAGCATTCATAAACTCCAAATATAGTCAAAAAATGCAAAAATCCAATAAGCAGTCAAAACACAGTCAAAAGGCATAAGAAAAAATCCAAAATACGACCCTTTGTAAGTCCCCCTTAATCTTTGTTATACATTCTTAATAAAAGGGAAACGCTTTAAATAATATATGTAAAACATAAACCAGAATGTTACAAACCACATCTGATTTCAAATTTCACTAAGCATAAATTGGAACTAATAAAGTCAAATGTTAATCCAAACAACTTCAGATGCATGCGTATATTAGACACCCATTGAAATATGGCAACTATTCGCTTTGAAGCCCAAAATCAGTAGTAAATCAGACAAATAGTTAGAAACCAATATTAACCATCAACCGTCTTGGAGCATCCCCAGACATATATAAACAGTACAGTTTTAACAAATGTCCAATGTTCAATCCCAAAATTATAAGCCAAAGTTGCCCAAGTTCCTGAACTTCATAGACACATCCCATTGCTCAGGTTCATTATTCATAATTCGTTTTTATGAGTTCCATACACCATCAGACCAGTTAATTTCAATACCAGTTCATAAGTCCTGCAGATGATACTAGTCCAATATATCCCTTTGTTTCACTTAACTGGCGACAGCCTTCGCTTCATCACAGCTCCCAGGAAATTGCACATTGATGGTATAATATAGCCGGTAAACAATCAAAGTGTTATAAACCAGAACTAACCAAAGTCTCAGTTAATACAAGTCCAATCCACCCCTTTGCATCAGTTAACAAGTGACAGCCTTCGCTTCATCACAGCTCCCAGAATATTGCACCATAATGGTAAAATTTAGCCGGTAAACAATCACAGTGTTATGAACCGGAACAGACCAAAGTTCCAGTTAAGTAAATACACCCAATGGACATTATCCATTGTGCTAGGATTGTTGAGTAGGTATGAGTTTACTTTGCATTTACTTCTTTAGAAGTGTTGTAACACTAAGGTGTGCCAGTCCCACAGTCACAAAAATATCTCGATGTACATACATGTATTAGCTACATGTTATATTACTAAGAAATATGTTTAGAGCAAACAAGAAAATAAGCTGGCTTTCAGAAATAGTAGTTAAACTGTGGAATATGCTGCAATCTGTGGAATTACCCCTTTTTATTATCAACAGGCAGAACAATGAAAGCTATTGCTGTAAGTGCAGTAAAGCAAATGACCCTTTCAATGACTTTGTCATACTTTAAGGGTTTCATATGAAAGCCTCATTCATTTTTGAAATAAGGTTAATTGAATTTGTAACTTTCTATAACTTTTCTTATTACAGTAAATGCAGTGGGATGGGAGTTTTCTCTTAATGCAGTTTATATTTTCTATAGAGTTATATGACCATGTGATTATTTAAGTAATGGGTGTAGAGGACAGAACAAGACGTTTTCCTATTTTTTCTTACTTTCGTTGAAACTGCATTTTATATGTTAAAAAATAGATCCATTCATTTGACATCCATAGACTAACATGATGCAAAGATTATCAATATATTGTTAGTAATCTATTTCTGGCATTAGGACCTATACTAGCTTGCAACATTTTATATGAACCTACTTAAATTCTAAGGAGAAATATGGAATGAACCCTGACCTGAGCTTCCTTTTTATGTGAGCATTCTAACAATAATTTAAATTTATTTTGAAGAATAACAAAATATTCTATTTGGCACTTTACTCGGCACTTCAAACTGTTCTAACTAACACCATCAAGCCAGGCAGTGGAAAATGTAACTATTTATTTATTTATTCCGACTTGGCAGGTGGCCTTTTTCAGCGGAGACCCGAGGAGAAAAGCTCCAAATTAAAATCTGTAAAAATTAATAACACAAATGTGTACAAGATAATAGCAACCAAGATAAAAGTATATATGTACAGTTTTCTGGTTAATGAAGTAGAAACATGAATAGCACAATCAGTACAAGATTTTTACAATCAGGATAACAGTATTCATATATAGTTTTCTGCTTTACAAGCTAACCGATGAATGAAAATATAATACAAATATAACAGTGATGACAATACACTTTCTCCATACTCCTAGTCACAGTAATGTTACCTGATGAATATAGGCAGAAGGAGCTAGTTTAATAGGAAGGAAAGAAGAATGCGAAGGATTTTGGATTATATAGTGATGAGTTATAATCTCTTTAAGCAGGTTTTAGGGGTTTCAATGTAAAATTTGGAAGAATATCCTTGCAAACCATAGTATTTCAAGATTCAGGGAGGCAGAAAAGCAACCATTCAAACTTATTTGTATCTCACAGCTTGAATGCGCTGTCATCTAGTAAGATTCTTCATACACCAAAATGTTTAAATTCATCATAACTCCTCCATTTTGTGAGCACCATATTAGTGCCTTAAAAATATAAAACTAACTTTCCATAAAATTCAGAGCTTGATATTGCCTGAGTCCATTAATCTACAAAATATTATGTCAGATTTATTCCTACCTTTGATAAAATATCTCACCTGGACTAGTTTTCTTAAAAAAAACAAAAATTCTTCCTCCCTGTATTTGCTGGTTAAATATACAAAACTGTACATTTACTACGTTGAAATGCATTTTCCATTTTACGATCTGTGATTCGGAATACCCACCCCGCCAAACTTTTAATCACACTTGTTTAAACTTGCAAACTGTCCTTTTGTTAAATGGACTGCTATTAACAGAACTACAGCAGGAATGTGAAATGAGTGCAGATTTGTTGGATTAACTGCTGTATATATAATCTAAAGAGTTTAGTGCAGAAGATTAAGGCTACGAGCTGTTAATGAGAATCATCCTGTTGTCTAGAGCTTAATTCCTTCACTCCCCATTTGTCAACTGTGTGACTCTTAGCAGAACACTTAACCTGACTGCCTTTGAAATGAGGCTTGTGCTTAGCGGAGTTACTCAATTAATACATTTAAAAAGTATTGTACAGAAAATTTTTATTTTGTTGCACAATACCTATATTACATTTTTCCTCTTGCTTTTTTATATTTAGCTTCAGTTTACACTCATAGTAATGACATTGCGGCCTATACTTATATTAAATAATCTCTATAGTCACATACATACAGCTGCTTGCTGTTTTTCATTTTTTCATATTTTTACCATTATTTTGTGGTCATTTATTGTGGATAGCTACTGTAGATGAGTATTGTAGCAGTCATGATTTACACCATATTCATTAATATGTACACTATCTGCAATTACCATATACCTTCTCATTAGTCCATTTTTTCTGATGCACTGATGTCCTGACTGGACCATTTCCTTGTGATGGGTGGTAGGATGGGGCAAAACAGTTATTGACTACATGCCAAAAAGCATTCATTGTAACTCTCAATGTTATCAATCTTTATTAATGACCAAGAAGCATTGGTCTGACCAAGGACAATTTAAGTCTAGAATATAAAGATTGCAATGCACATAACACAGAATGTATCTGATGGAAGACAAAACTGAAACAAAAAAACATTATTCTAAGTATGAATCAGAAACCTCATATAAGAAGGCAACATTCTTTTCTCCCTTGCATTAAATCATCTAACTATGCTCTTCTGAGCTGTAAACAGGCTATGCATCCCAGCTTGTTGGAGTCTGGAGAGCCCTATCCACTACCAGCTGTGAGAAGTTTGCATATTTATTTTCCACCAAGGGTCTCCATCACCTCTGGTGTGCTCAATGCGCACTGCATTAGTCTTTGCAATGACTGCCTTGCTCTATCTTGAACATGTTCTATCTATAGTGGCTTTGGATAGCTGAAGTGAAGTTTGGCACAGACAAATTTGTCACAGGACTGTTTAATGTGGGATGTGGGGTGCTGGATGGTAGCTGTGCTAGGTTATTTGGGTGGCTGAGAAAGGTTAGGAAAGGGTTAAATGAGTTGGGATTTGAAGGGAAGTGAGGTAGTGTTAGGGGTGTGGCTTGAAGGGTTTTTGAAAGGAAATCCAGAGTGAATAAGCACATTTTGGTGTGGTCTTGTTGTTGAGGCAGGATCACATCCCAGACGACCTGAGGTTGTGAGTAAGGTAGGCCTTGGGTAGTTATAAGCAGTGAGGTGAGTACAGCTTTGTTGGGTTTTAAAGGATTCTTTTTTTTCCCCCCTTATAAAGGATATATAAGAAGGTTAAATGTAGTGTTAGGTCTGTTTCTGGTGTGGGGCTTGTTTTCCAGTTAATTGAGGCTGTGGTGGCATCTGCTTTTGGGCAAAATGGGTATTTTTAAGTTGCTTGTTAGGTTATTAGGAAGGTTTTTTGTATTTATTAACTTTCCCTTGGGGTCTAGTGTTGCGCCATCCTTAGGAAGAGTTTTGGTTTAAGTATTAACATTTCCTGGTGGGCTAGTGCAGTTTATTGTTTAATTATTAACTTTCCCTGGTGGGCTAGTGCTGCGCCATCCATAAAAAGATTTATGTTTGTTTAACTAACTTTCCCTGTGGTCTAGTGCTGCACCATTTATAAGTATAAGTTTGTGTAATATTACGTTCCTCGGTGGTCTAGTGCTGTGCCGTTAAGTTTCTTGCTACTGTTTAGCTTTCCCTGGTGGTCTAGTGCTGCATGGTCCATAGAAGAGGTTTTGTGGTAATTCGCGGGCTGGTTTCTGACTGTTAATGGCCAGATGCACATGCACAAAGTGCTCTATCGATATTATCAAAAAAAGAAAGAAATAAGTAAAGGGGATGGCTGTTTAAATCAATTTGCTTTTCAAGCAGTTAACCCCCTAGCCTTCATCCCTGGGGTCTAGTGTTGGCATGCAGAGGTGAGTAACATGGTCGTGTTGTTCTGTGGTGGTCTAGTGTGTTTGTGCGGTGTTTGAGTGGGGATAGAGTAAGAGGGTTGTTTGGGTATTGTTTTGTCCGTTCCCCAGTGGTCTAGTGCTGGCACATGGTGCTTGCGTGGGATGGCTATTTGGTCGTTTTTTTTCCTGGTGGTCTAGCAGTTTTGTTGTGTGGTGTGGCTGTTTGATATCTTCCCTGGAGATCTAGTGTATGGCGCTTGTGTGGGATGGCTGACCAGTTGGTTTGCCTCCCTGGTGGTCTAGCGGTTTGTTTTGTGGGACGGCTGTTTGATTTTCTCCCTGGTGATCTAGTGTGGTCTTGTGGTGGTGCATGGTGATGACGGAGTCCAGTTCGTGTTCCCTTGTATGGTCTCCTGGTGGTCTAGTGCTGAGGGGGCAGAGCAGAGATGCTCTGCTTTCCCGGGCTTGTTGAGCTGTGCGGCTTTCCACGCATGCGCGGTAGTGCCGCCAATCTTTGATTGCCATTTTTCTGTATATATATATATATATATATATATAATATATATATATATATATATATATATATATATATATATATATATGTATATGTATATAGAGAGAGAGAGACAGACAGAGAGACAGAGATAGAAAAATAAAAAAAATAAAAAAAAAAGAAGAGAGGGAACAGCGACAATTTAGCTTGCTGCTGATGCATACCTAGACAGGAGAGGTATGTGTGGTGATTTAGATAGGATTAACATTAAGACAAAGGCATGATGATGAGGCAAGGCTTTTTTTTTTCTGGGATTTCAGAGGGATGTATTGCAATGGTGACTACAGTGTGTATGGCTGGAGTGTGAATGTGTTTGTGGCAGAATAGGTAGTTATTGAGATTAACTTTATTGTGCCACATTTTATTGTCATTAACTTCTTTGTTTCTTTCGAGGTGATTATGGCGGAGGCTTTGAGACAGAGATGGGCCTGTATTGTAGCACAGGCAGAAGATTTGTTCAATGCCATTCCTGCTGAGGTACCAACAACTAACACGCAGGGTGTGATCACTTGTAAGAAGTGGTAGATGACTACTACCCAGGCATCCAGGGGGAAGAAATCCAAGCAGACAGTATTGGCGGAGAAGGCTACAGAGGTGATGATGCCCCCTGTATGAACTGCAGGTAATAATTCATCAAACTTGGGGGGGGGTGAGGAGGAGCAGGTGTGGGGGGTGAGGTAGGGGGCAGTGAGGGTGTCCATTGGGGGCTACAGGGTGGTGGTTTGGAGGCTTTAACTGAGTGTGGAGGGGGTTTTGAGGATACCATGTCCTTGTTAGATCAGGAGTTACGGCCGGATGTCCATGAAGTAGGGTCTGATTTTAGATTATGGCTGGAGGATTGGTTAACATCACAGGCCCTGCGACAGAAAGGGGCTCCCATTTTATTGACCCATATCTCTGTTAGTAAAGGAGAAGATTTGGAAAGGGGAGTTCACTGATATTTTTGAATTGATTGATGCAGATGGGGTTCAGTGGTTGAGAAAAGTAGAGATGACTAATGGGAAGGACCTCTTGGCTGCATTGGCTGTGACAGGTTTCAAAAGGATAGGGAGGTTTCAGGCTAAGACATGGGATAATCAGATCCTAGGTTTCATTTATTATATGGTGGTGTGTTTGGAAAGGGACACTTCACTGGCTCTTCCTCTTTTGGCTTATTTTTTAACTATTAGGTAAGCGCAGAGGTTGGAGCCCTGTTATGCATGGTTATAGTATGACCAAATATTTTGCAAGCGTAAAGCAGTAGATAAATCTATACTTCGGGAGGTCAGACATTTGGCTGTCCACCATGATGGATACCAGTGTAGGGGTTAGCAGATTCTCTCAGCCATCTTAGGGAGGTGCAAGGATATGTTGGGCTTTTAATGCCGATAGGTGTTCCTAGGTGGGTTGTAGATTTGTTCATATTTGCTTGAAGTTATGGGGGCACATGCATTTACACAATGTGGGGGGTCAAGTTGGGGGTCAGGAACCAAACTTTGGTGGGATATAAGAGGTTGAAATAGTTCCCATTCAGCGTTGCTAGGCGGGCGTGGTTGGGCTAATTTTCAGGGCCAAAGGGGGTCCTTTCGGGAGGTAGAGGGAGTTTCGGAGAACCATTCACCTATTAAGTTGAATGTATTGAAAGACTTATTGATGCATTATCCGCTGCCGGTGGTAGTGGGGGAGTTAATAGAAGGTTTTTACCAAGGATTTTCAATTAAGTCTGCATTGGTGGGGGGAAGGAGGGTGGGAAGAAATTTGAGGTCTGTCAAGGGGAGGGAGGGAGGTGATTTTGCAAGAGTTGATTGACAAAGAGTGTCAGGCTGGGACTGTGTTAGGTTCTCTTTGTTACTTTCCTTTCCCTAACTTTAAGGTGTCACCATTAGGTTTGGTTTCAAAGAAAAAGCGGGGTGAATTTCGCTTAATTCATTTATCGTACCCTGTCTGTGAGTCAGTGAATAATTTCATTCCCAGTGAAGAGGCTAGAGTAACGTTTTCATCTCTGGATGATGCAGTTCGGGTCATTTGGAGTTTCAAGCACTCTTGGTTAGTTAAAGTAGATATTAGGTTCATAGGTTCATAGGTTCGTACTAGGCTATCTGCCCTATGGCATTTATAAGCCTAGCCAGAGTGTATGTGGCTTACACCACCCCTTAGGATGAGAATACTACGCCCTTTTAGGGTTTAGTTTACTATGCCTCTGTCTAGTAGTGACACAGAGATGACCCCCGGGGTAAACCTATGACCTTCCATCCACTTGTTGAGATTTCTCTTGAATAGAGTCAGTGAGGGGCTCTGCCTAACATGGACTGGGATTCTGTTCCAGAGTGTAGGGAGCCTCTGGGTTATGAATCTGTCCCTCCAGCACGTTCTATTTATTTCTGTGTTGAGGTTTAAGTCACTTGTTCTCGTGGCTCTGATGGATTTGGATTTTCTGAGGTGGAGCATGTCCATTAATTCAGGATTGGACATGGCCTTGTACGTCAGGCACAGATCACCTCTGAGTAGGCGGTATGCGACTGAATAGAGCTGGAGTTTTTTCAGTCGGGCAGCATATGACATATGTTTAAGACCCTTTATCCTCTTGGTGAGGAACTTTTGGGGTCTTTCCAACTGCTGCAGGTGTCGGGTGAGATACATCCCAAACGGGCATTGTACTCAATCATTGGCCTGATAAGAGAAGAGTACAGGGGCACAATGACCTCTCTTGAACTAGATGTGAAACCCTTCATGATAAGGTGGGCAATATAGAAGGTCTTCCTAACCACTTTGGCAATGTGAGTGTCAAATGAGAGGTTACTGTCAACCTGGGTCCCTAGGTCCCTGATTACCTCTTCCGTACTTAATGGATTACCGCCTATGTGGTAATTTGTCGGTACCTTGTTTTTCCCAAAGGGTATGACTATACATTTTTTGGCATTCAGCTTAAGGCCATGGCTGTGGCACCAATTATCCGTTTCTATGAGGCCTCTCTGAAGGATGTTTGTGTCCACAGGAGTATCAATTATGGCGCCCAGTTTGCAGTCATCTGTGAACTTTGTCAGCCACAGTCCTCCTATGTTTGCCTGTACCTCGGAAAAATAAATGCCGAACAAGAGGGGTCCCAGGACTGAGCCTTGTGGGACACCGCTTGTGACTGGCTTAGAGTCTGACATAGCTCCAGCAACTCTGACCCTGTGGGTTCTGTCCTTGAGCCAGTTTGCAACCCATCTTGTGACATATGGGTTTACATTTAAGCTGGTGAGTTTGTCTATGATGCCTGAGTGGGGCATTGTGTCAAAGGCTTTTGCAAGGTCAAGGTAGGCTGTGTGAACTGCCTTACCCTCATCAATGGCCTTAGTGACTGTTTCAAAAAAGTCGACCAAGTTCAAAAGGCAGGATCTGCCCTTGACAAAGCCAAATTGGGTAGGATCCAATGTCTGTAGGCCCCCAATGTCTTTGTTTATGAGTTCCACAACGATCCTCTCCATAGCTTTGCAGACCAGGCTCGTCAAGCTTATGGGGCGGTAATTTCCAGGGTCCGTAGAAGCACCGCCTTTGTGAAGTGGGACCACTGTTGCTGTACGCCACTCTTTGGGTACGTATCCTGTAGTAAGGCTAAGATTAAACAGCAGCCTTATGTGTAGGTTTAGTTCCTCCTGGAGTTCATGTAGCACACAGCCCGGGACACCATCTGGTCCCATTGATGCTGTGTTTTTAGCTTTAGAGAGGGCGGCTCTCACCTGGGCATCTGAGATGTTAGGGAGGCTACACTCTGCTGGGATAGTTATTTCTCCTTTTGGGGAGGAGGGGGAGGAGAAATTTGCACTGAACCTGTCTGCCAGAATGTTGGCAATGTCAGTGGGTTCAGTGTATTTTGTGTCATTTTGGACTAACTCTGAGCATATCTGGGAGTTTCCACCCAGGTTTCTAACATAGCTAAAGAAGGCCTTGTGATTGTCTTTATGTCTTTTGCGATTTTTCTCTCAAAGTTGGCCTTGGATGATTTTATGAGTGATCGTAGTTTTTTGCTAGTACTGATCAGAGATGCCTTCCCTTTTAGGGATATTGCTCTGTCATGTAGTAGCTTCCTCCTCCTGTTGTAAAGTTTGTTTATGGCTGGGGTCCACCAGACCGGGTGCCTGCCTTTGGGGGAATGGGTCTTGGTTTTATTTGGGATTGCATGATCCATGCATTCTTGAAGGTGCCCATAGAAGGCATTTGCAAAGCATTCAGCAGTGTGGGTTGTGGTTTCCACTGGCCCAGGGGCCTTGAAAGATACCACTTCAGTCTTAAGAAGTGTGAAGTTTGCTTTTGAGAAGTTTTTCACTGTGGTCTTTTGTGCAGGGGGTGGGGGCGGGATGTGGATTTCCAGTGAGATTAATTTATGGTCTGATCTTACCAAAGAGGGATGTACTTCAGGTGTGGAGCATTTGTCCCCATGTTTGTGATGATCAGGTCTAGTATATTGTCTCCTCTTGTGGGAATGGTAACTAGTTGTTCCATTGCATTTGAGTTTATGAATTCTAGGAACCTTTGGGTTAGGGTGTTGGGGCTTGAGTAATGTTCCTGTTCTATGTGTGGGTAGTTGAAGTCTCCCAAAATGATGGTATTTGAAGAGACATTCATACTCTCCAGTGTCTTCAGGAAGGCTGTGTGTGGTTCCTAAGTTTGAGAGGGTGGTCTGTAGCATGCTACAAACTGTAAGGCAGTTTTGCCTATGGTTAGTTGCACCTGGATAGTCTCCAATGTTTCGTGCATTGCCACTAACCTGGAGGTGTGGGTATCTTTGATGAAAATGGATACTCCCCCTCCTTTTGTGGTTCGGTCCAAGTTCTGGGGATGGAAAGCATGATATGAGGTAAAACCTGATAGTGCTGGGGTGCTCTCAGGAGCCTTGAACCAGGTTTCAGTCACTGCACAGACATCGATGTTCTCCATACTGAGGAGGGCTTTGAGGGTGTGCATCTTGAGGTTTAGACTTCTGGCATTGAGCAGCATTACCCTTAGTTTTTTTCCACTTGTGTTTTCTAGGGAGGTAGGTTTGTCATTTGGGCCTTGCCTAAAAAAGGCACTATGGGGGTGGCAAGAGCCTTGGCCAATATCCGGAAGCCCAGAGGTGACAGGTGCAAGCCATCCCTTGCGAAGCAGCGTGGCTTGTCAAGCATGTCATCCCAAGCAGACAGACATTGGATCCCCTTAGAATGACACCAGTAATTAAGCCAATTGTTAAAACTGATCATTTTGTCTTTGTACTGTGGCATCATTTTTGGTGAGGGTAAGATGCTGCTCAGGGTCAGGGTCATACCGGCCTGGGCTACATAATCAGAGAGCTCCTCTATGTCTCTTTTCATGTAGTCCAGGGAGGTACGCCTCAGGTCGTTCACACCGGCATGTACAATGACTGAGTCATATTTGTACTTGCTGTGGAGTGACCTGAGTGCTTGTGTTATGTGGCGGATTCTAGCTCCCGACAGGCAGCTTACTGTGACCCTCTCCTTGTTCAGTCTGGTGAGCGGGACGTCAGTGTGCCTGACTATGGAGTCACCTATTACAAGTGTGTCTGGCATGTTGTTTGGCCTTAAGGGCTGTGACTGTTTAGCACACTGACTTTGTGAACTATGTGTTGCATGTGCTATGTCTTGAGGTGGTGGTTGCTTGGGTGTCTGCTTTGGAGGCCTCTGTTGTTTTGGTAGATTAATCAGCGCCTCCGAGTATGTTTTTGTGTGTTTATGTGTTTGGTTTGCAGTTGTGATAGTTCTATGTGAGACTGGGTTTGTGGTGTGCGTGGTTACCTTCTCCTCCTGACTGTTCTTGCCAGTACTGAATTGAGAGAGCGCAGCCTCCAGTTTGGCTATATAGTTGCATCTCTCGCATATATTTGTATTTGTTGGGAGGAGGAGAGGGTTGTCTGTGTACATGAGGCAATTGTAACATTGCCTCAAGATTCCCAGATTCACCAGCTGAACAGGAGAGGACGCCAGCAACTGACCCTTCGACATGCTAGAAATAGTGAAAAATATTGCTGTGTAACTGAGTCAGAAAGGACCTATAGGGAAATGGGTACTCAAGGGAATTTAGGTGAATGAAGTACTTTCGTTTGTTTAAGAGTGCTTTACCTGTATACAAAATGCTTTAGGAGCAAGTGCTGAGCTTTTCAGATAGAGTATAGGCTGTTTAGATTGCAAGTAGAACAGTTTTAAGGGAAAAATTGAAGAGCAGACTTGGCGGAGCCAGAAAAAGTTTAACCTTGTTTAACCAAGTTTAACCTTTTTTTAACCGGCGCTGCGCTATGCGCATGACCGCGCAAAGTCATGCAAACGCGGATTTTAAGCAGTGAACTACAAAAGAGCTAGGAATGGTCCCAAACAACCAATTACTAACAGCTTCTTGTGCTGAGGTCACTTCCCCCAAGGATAGGTAGGCTGCTCAAGGCTCCCCACTCCCACTGGTGAGCAAAGAAACTTCCTTCTATCCAAGTAAGGTAATGGACAACACAGGAACTACACCACAGCCCAGAATACAGCAATGCCTGTATACTGGTCTAAACTAGTCGAGAAAGGCAGGAAAACAAGGATTATTTCTTTGTTTTTTTGCTTTTTTTGTAGAAATACACAGAAAATGCAGAGACAGTGATAAATTAGTTACACAGGCTAGCACACTTTAGTGGGCAGCCTCCACAGTTCAATTAAACAAACAAACAAGCAAACTTTTGACTAAATTCGACTAAATGTAACTTTAAGTGCAGATTTTAAAATAAATGCAGTAATCAGTAAAAAAAACAGTTCAGGCTAGTTCAAAGTAAGCAGCAGAAGCTATTTTCAGTGAAAAAAAGCAAAGATACTTAAATCCAGAAGGTAGTCGCTTTTTCGAGTTCCTTGCTGCTAGGACCACTCTGTAAACCCACGTAGAGCTTGTCTGAGCAGTATAGCCAGAAAAAAATGCCCAGAGGCGGATTTTAAGCAGTGAACTACAAAAGAGCTAGGAATGGTCCCAAACAACCAATTACTAACAGCTTCTTGTGCTGAGGTCACTTCCCCCAAGGATAGGTAGGCTGCTCAAGGCTCCCCACTCCCACTGGTGAGCAAAGAAACTTCCTTCTATCCAAGTAAGGTAATGGACAACACAGGAACTACACCACAGCCCAGAATACAGCAATGTCTGTATACTGGTCTAAACTAGTCGAGAAAGGCGGGAAAACAAGGATTTTTTTTTGTTTTTTTGCTTTTTTTGTAGAAATACACAGAAAATGCAGAGACAGTGATAAATTAGTTACACAGGCTAGCACACTTTAGTGGGCAGCCTCCACAGTTCAATTAAACAAACAAACAGGCAAACTTTCGACTAAATTCGACTAAATGTAACTTTAAGTGCAGATTTTAAAATAAATGCAGTAATCAGTAAAAAAACAGTTCAGGCTAGTTCAAAGTAAGCAGCGGAAGCTATTTTCAGTGAAAAAAAAAAAACAAAGATACTTAAATCCAGAAGGTAGTCGCTTTTTCGAGTTCCTTGCTGCTAGGACCATTCTGTAAACCCACGTGGAGCTTGTCTGAGTCAGCTTTTCATTTGCTACCTGTGAGGGAGGAGTATTGGCCATTATTAGGCATGGTGGTAGGAGACAACTTTTATTTTGACACTGACATGCCTATGGGATGTGCGGTGACATGTGCTCCTTTCAAGAAGTTTAGCTCAGCATTGCACTGCATATGTTAGCAAAGGGTGGAGGATCAGCAAGCCGTACACTATTTAGATGATATTTTATTGGTGGGGGAAGGTAAGCAAGGGGCGCAGGTAGCTATGCAAGAGTTTGTGGGGATGTGTGAGACTGCAGGGGTACCTTTGGCTAAGCATAAGTTGGAGGGCCCGACTAGGGCCGTGGAAGTTTTGGGGTTGATGGTAGATGCAGAGCAGGATTTGTTTTGTTTGCCTCAAGGCAAGATGGTTAGGCTGTGGGACGAGATCATTTGGGTGAAGTCTAGGCCTAAGGTTTGGGTGAAGGATGTTATGCTATTGTTGGGTTTGTTGAACTTCGCGTGGAGGGCGGTGCATCCTGGGCGGACATTTTGTCGGTCTGTGGCATTTTTGATGAAAGGATGTAAGAATAAGCACCACAGAGTATAGGTCAGAAAGTTGGCACAGCAGGATTTAGATGTGTGGATGGAATTTTTACAACAGTTTAATGGGATTTCATTTTGGCAGTTGGATTGGGTTACACAAGTAGAACTACATTTGTTTACTGATGCAGCTGGGGGGGGGGGTTGGGAATGGGTGCTTACTTTGCAGGTCACTGGTTTGCTGTTCAATGGCCGGAGCATTGGTCAGAGGAGTTGAAATGGGATTTTGCCTTTTTGGAGTTGATGCCAATTTGGGTGGCTTTGGTGGTATGGAAGGATCATTTGAAGGAGAGGAGGGTGGTATTCCATTCAGATAATTCTGCAGTGGTGAGAGTGCTACAGATAAAATGGCTATGGCACCTTGCTTGTTATTCTTAGGAAATTGGTGTTGCATAGCTTGCTGATTAACTTTCTTTTACAGGGTTGCATGTACTGGGGGTTTCAAATGAGATAGCTGATAGTTTGTCTCATTTTCAGTTCCGCAGGTTCCGTCAGGTGACTCCAAAATGGGCTTTGCATCCATCAGTTGTCCAACCCAGCATTTGGCAGATTGGGCAATAGTGATTGGCAGGTTGGTGAAACAATAATGGGTGGCATCCACGAGATGAGCGTACGGTAGGGCATTACTTGAATTTGACAAATATTTGTGGCAGTTATCTGATAAGGACTGTGTGTGGTCTGAGAATTTACTGTTACATTATCTAACCATGTTGAAGGGGCAGGGAAGGGCAATGTGAATGGTGAGGGTGGCCTTAGCAGCCATTGCTGCGTATACTTGGTTGGTTGGATTAGAGAAGTTCACTAGGTCATGGGTGATGAGTAGAGTGTTAAAAGGGTGGGCTAGAGCTGAAGGGAGCAGCACAAATAGGAGATGGCCAGTTACAAAAAGTATTTTAAGAATGTTGTTAAAGGGTTTGGGTAAAGTGTGTGGTTGTTTGGATGAGTATGTGTTGTGGTGTACAGTTAGTGTTTGGATGTATTGTGGTGCTTTTCATGTGTCGGAGTTATTGGGTTCGTTGGTATGGGAGGATGTATTGATATTACCTAGGGCAGTGCATATTAGATTGCATTCTTCAAAGACAGATCAGGAGGGGCTTGAGCCACCCATTGTTCTGGAGGAGGTGGGGTTAGCTTGGACATATCCAGTAGTTTGGGGAAGAAAGTTGTGTGGGGCACGGAAGGGTAGAATTCAAGGGTTGTTTTTTTCAGCAGTGCGTGGTAAAGCATTGACATGTGAGCAATTGAATGTGGTTATGAGAAGGGCACTTTGGAGTGTGGGTTTGGAAGGGGATAAGTTTTCTTTACATTCCTTTCGGATGGGTAGGGCATCTGATCTGGCTAAGGAAGGTAGGTCAGCGGAAGTAATCAAATGGATGGGTCGGTGGACATCCAATGCCTTTTTGAATTATATTAGTTAGTTTGTAGAGGCTTTGTTTTAAATTTTTTTTCTCTCTCTTCTCTTAGATAGGAGACAGATCATCATTTTTATTTTATTTTTATTTTATTTATTTTTATTTTACATTTGTTGACCGGGCTAGTCTAGCTGGATATATCTCCATTTTCAGTAGAGGCCTGGTGAGATAAGCTCCGCTTTTATAATTTTAATGATACCAAGTAAAAACCATTAGGCACTACATGTAAACATAATAACATAATAATAAGATAAAAACATTTTTGACATTGATACTTGTGATGTGGTACAAAAAGTGATGGAATGACGAAGTATTATAGAACATGACATTCATGAAGAATACAATAAACATGTACAGAGAGAGGGATTAAGGAAAAATCAGCTGAAAAAGAAAAAGAAAGTAAACTTAGTCAGGGGTGAAATAGGTCAGCTGTCAAGAAGTAAAGTTAGTCAGGATAAGTACAGGGGCACAGCCATTGTGTTTTGAGGTAAAGCTTGAGTTTCTTTTTAAAGGGAGACTTTGAGGGAATAGAAGAAAGTTCAGAGGGAAGCAGGTTCCAATCTTTTCCAACAGTGTTTGAGAAGAGAGAGTCTCCGGCCTTGTTGTTTGACTTGACAGAGTCTATAAGAAGTTTGTGTGCAGATCTCAGGGACTTTCGGTTGTGGTATGGGCGAATCAGACTGGATAGTATAAGTGTTTTTTCAGGTTGATAAAGAATTTGATGGGCTATGCTTAGCTGGTTAATTTTTAGTTGCTGTTGGTGGTGTTTTGGGCCATTCCTTCATATTCTGGGCTGCTAGGCATGTGGAGATTAGACCCAATGTTATAAATCTGGGTTTGGATCATTTTGGCTTACAAATCATTTGGCATGGTATTAGAGGGCTAAGGTGGAGTCAAATATTGCAAGAATTTAATGGGTTGCAGGTTAAATGTCAGTTGCCTTAGGTGTTAGTAATTCATTTAGGTGCAATGACTTAGGCAGGGTACTGAAGAGGCAGTTGGTTTGTTAAGTTCGTGAGGACATTTTAGCACTGCAGAGGATGTATCCGGGGATGGTTTTTATCTGGTCTGAGATTATTCCTCGGTTGGTATGGAAAGGGGCACGGAATTTTGCCACCATGGAGAAGGCTCGCAGATATGTCAATTTTAAGTTGGCAAAATATTTGGGAGAAATTGGGGTACATACGGTCTGGTATGTAGAGTTTGACAGTAAGGATCCAGTGTGGTATAGACTGGATAGTGTTCACCTCAATGATTTCAGTTTGGATTTATTTAACCTTAATTTGGGTTTGATAGTTGATGATCTTGTGAAAAAAGGTATTGTTTAAGGGCTGGTGGGCAGAGAAGAGGGTCAGGCCTGACCCTCTTCTGTTCCCCCTCTACAGGTTGGTGGATGGAAAATTGATAGTTGTGAGGAATTAAGGTGAGCGGGAATGCTGCCTTTGTTGTTTATCCAAGGTGAGCGGGTATGCTGCCTTGTCTTTAGTTATTGTATATATGGGTGAGCAGGGACGCTACCTGTATGTTGATTTGATTGATGTTTGATACAGTTTGTTGTTGTTTCATTAGTTAACTATATTCAATGGGTGAGCGGGAACACTGCCCTTATGTTTTTTATGTCTTTTATGTTCCAATAAAGTTATGTTAATAAGCAATTTATCACAATAAAGGTCGTCAAACACCTGTGGGTGTTTGTGTATTTATTAGGACCATGACAATTGAAGTTTGGCACAGACAAATTTGTCATGGGACTGTTTAATGTGGGATGGGGGGTGCTGGGTGGTAGCTGTGCTAGGTTATTTGGGTGGCTGAGAAGGGTTAGGAAAGGGTTAAGTGAGTTGGGATTTGATGGGAAGTGAGGTAGTGTTAGGGGTGTGGCTTGAAAGGTTTTTCAAAGGAAATCCAGAGTGAATAAGCACATTTTGGTGTGGTCTTCTTGCCCTCCCTGCTCAACCCAATTGATTTTGGTTTGAGGTTTGTTAGGCGGAGAAGATTGTCAGGACTGACCCTCTTCTTTTTCCCGTCTACAGGATGGTGGATGGAAAATTGGTAGTTGTGAGGCATTAAGGTGAGCGGGGATGCTGCCTTTGTTATTTAGCCAAGGTGAGTGGGTACGCTGCCTTGTCTTTAGTTATTGTATATATGGGTGAGCGAGGACGCTGCCTGTATGTTGATTTGCTTGACGTTTGATACAGTTTTGTTGTTTCATTAGTTAATTGTATTCAAGGGGTGAGCGGGAATGCTGCCCTTATGTTTTTTATGTCTTTTATGTTCCAATAAAGTTATGTTATTAAGCAATTTATCACAATAAAGGTTGTCAAACATCTGTGGGTGTTTGTGTATTTATTAGGACTGTGACAAGAATGTGTTTTCATTGGCTCAGGTAAAACTCTGTGTATTGCTCATAGGCCTGGAGTGACTAGTTAAATCTTGTTTTCCTGTAGGTACCACCAATCATTTCTATATTAGTCATACATAACTGAGGTTGGGATACTCCCCAAGAAATTTCAAAGAGAAGACTGGGGGTTGGCATAATAGTTAAAGTGTTTACCTGACAGACACAAGGTAAAGGGTCTGAGTTGCACTTTTGAAGGGAAATTGGCTTGCAAGGGCAGCTACCTAGTACTTACCTATGAACACTTACTGCGACTATTCACAAAAAAGACACTTTGTATTCAAATAATCTAAAACAATTTTACCAAATTATAACCTACCATGTTTGGAAAGTTTAATGAGAAAAAAGTTTATGAATAACAGCATTCCTTTTTGTGACCACGTGAATAAGTGGATCCAAGTCAGTTTGCTGTCTGATTTGGTTATAGCACTAAAACCTCACTTGTTCTCATGTAGGGTGACCCCCTCATGGTAAGTCATCAAAGCCTATACCATCTAAGTCCTATTTGATGTCTCATTGACCATTGATGCTATTAATCATGTGATCTTACTGGAGCATTTTCAGAGCCTTGTTTGTCACTATAACTAACTAATTTGACTTGGTGATCTCAGGGGTAAATTACAATCCACTAGAGTTTGTGTCACAGGACTTTATTTTGTTTCTTGCTTTGTTCACGGTGTGCATGTTTTCTCTAGTCATGCAAGGTACAGGAATTTGATAACACAGATGATTTTTGTTTGTAGCACTTCTTTTTGCAGGACCAGATATATGATTTTTTCAACACAGAGTAGTGTTTGTATTCCTTCCTTAACAGTCACTTTATGGGAAATCTTGTGAGGACAAGGGTTTTGATCTGCATACTACTACTTTGTCATCAGATTCCTTAACTATCTCCTCTTGTCTTTTTTGAGGTTACCAGTTAGAGATGTCATAATGATTCTATATCATACAAAAATAGAAAGATAACACTCAGCTTACAATCATTGACAAATCTAGTTACACATAGGTCAGCGCTTATGACTTGGTAGGTCAGAAAAGTAAAAGCAAAGGGGAGGGTTCCCAACACTATGCCCTAGGGTACACCACTAGTTACCTTCTTGCTACTGAAGGTGGCACGTCCAACCCTAACTATATGGGTTGTGTCTTTTGGGTAGATTGCTAACCACCTTACCATGTAAGAGTCTAAATTTAGGTTTCTTAATTTTTTTATACTCACATGGATGTTAAAAGCCTTATCTAGATCCAGATAAGCAATATGGACTGAATAACTACTGTCTACTACCTATGTGATGCTTTTGAAGAAGTTTACAAAGTTAAGTAGACATGCTCTACCCTTTATAAAAAAAACTTCAAAAGTCTAATTTTATGAAATTTTTGATATCATAGTTTATGAAGTCAGCTATGATATGCTCCATGGCTTTGCAATCTAGTTTTAGCAGGCTGATGGCTCTATATTTGCCTGGGTCAGTTGTATGCTCCCCCACCAATGAAGAGGTATCACAATAGCTATTCTATGCATTTCAAGGACATACCCTATGGCTAAGCTTAAATTAAACAAATTCTGGACAGGTTAAGCAAGTACACATTTAGAATCATTTAGTTAGCAACCAGGTATACAGTGTCCAGTGCCTGATCCACCCCCTTAGCTATTTAGTTAAAGAGCAGAAAAAAGACCCCTCTGCTAGTCTATCACACAAAGCCAGATCCTCAGATCCTCCTCTGGACAAATATATATATATATATATATATATATATATATATATATATATATATATATGTATATATAGCTTGCACATGGAGTGCTGAAGTATGTACTGGCATTACAGAAAATAATGCTGGAACTGCATTTCTCAGTTGCGCCCCTTACTGTACCTTTAATACTCTTTTGTTGACTAGGTCCACGGTGGTGCTATTTTTTGTCTTTGAGAGCACAGTTAGAACAAGATTCTTCAATATTGTGTGGGGTATAAGGAAATGACAGATTTGTGGAATTTCAATGATCATTTCTGGGATAATGTTAGCATTACATTTATCTGCAAGTATTGTCAGTGTCTTTAGGGTCAAACTGGCTGGTGACATTTTGGACTAGTTTGTAAGACTGAAGGGTGTTATTTCTTGATTTTCTAAGGTAAATAAAAAAGGATTTATAATAATGCTTGGCTATTGAACCTGGTGTCATTTTTTTATTTTGCTTTGATCTTCCCAGCTGTAATTTTTTAGTTAATTGCCAAAATTTAATAGAATCTTTAAAGTGGGTAGATGTAGATTTGTATAAACCTTTAGAAAATATTTTCTTTTATTGCAGGGTATATTTATTCTGGTGATTTGTTTTTATATTTTCCATTATATTTATTTCTAGTAGTGCCTGCTAGGGCTGCATACTTTTGTATCTGGAACCAAAACCTATTTGCATTAGTAGCAGTTGAAGTTTAACGGGGACATGTTTTTATCACAAGTAAATTCTGACAACTCATAATAGAGGTTCAGTAAGTTGGTCTGTCTGAAGTCTTTAAATTCTGAATTACTCATTGGGATGACAAGGGTTGTTTGAGACTTTAATGAAAACTATTACTAATTTGTGGTTGGATTTAACCAAGATGGAGATACTATAGCTATGGCATGCATGGGAGCTATGTTGGTAAGGAAAGATTTAGAATGTTCCAACCCATAGTGGGTTGGGATACTGCTTGTTCTATGGAATTATTATCTATTGAATTCAACTATCTTTGGGCATATCCAGGTATAGGTGCACATGTTTTTCAAAGGATAGTTGAAATCCTCCACCATAACAGTTCTCTTCATCATGGATATTTCTTCAGTCTCTTGTGGTCCTCAGGTGACATTGCAGGTTCGTGTAGAAGAGAATGAATTGATCATTTGTTTTATTAAGGGCCAGCTGGAGTTGAATAGGTTTGGTTTGTATGTCTCAGGAAATCTGCCTAGTGGTGCTACCCATCCATCCATCCATCCATCCATCCATCCATCCATCCATCCATCCATCCATCCATTCATCCATCCACAACCCCTTTTCCCATTTTATTGCACATGGGGTGAGAGTTTCACTTCAACACTGATGGTCATCTAGCGTCTAGGTTTACACCACCAGGTGGTTGGCCCTGCTGCACACACTCAGACTCATGTATATGGACAATTTAGAGTGTCCAATCCACCTACTGCATGCCTTTGGAATGTGGAAGGAATCTGGAGCACCAGGAAGAAAATCATGTGAACATGGGGAGGACATGCAGACTCTGCACAGAAAGCGCCCCAGCTGAAAATTGAACCAGAGAACATCTTGTTGTGAGACAACAATGCTATCCTTTGCGCCACTGTGCTGCCCAAGAGATGATATATTTCTGACAACTATAGAAAGGCTTCTGCAGTTCATTTAAGGTCTCAGTCCATGGTAAACATTAAACTCGCATAAGGAGGGAATGATATCTTTACACTGAAACTAAGACTCAGTTACAGCACAAACATAGAGGTGTTTAATTTGCAGGACTAACTCACAATCAGGCAATTTATCATTTAGATTTCTGGTTCTGAGAATAGTAGCCTTGATAGAATCAGATTTGGATTTTGCTGTGGTTACGTCTGTTACATTGGACTGTACTGTAAGTGAACTATGCTTAAAAAATGCACAATGGAGACAAGAAGGGCTTTGATTTTTTTTTAAATTTCTCCAAGTCTTTTGGGTCTCTAATACTATGACAGAAATGGACCCCATTCCTAAGTCAAAATATGAATAAAGTTCAAAAATTAGTATTGTTTCAGTCTTTGATGTTAGCCAGAAGTACTCTTTGCAGTACCAGGAATGTGCCCAGTAATGACTCCTGCAGTTCGTAAGGAGTTACATGTATCGGTAACATTTCTAATTACAACTCTAAATTCATTTTTAGAAGACCCATTGCTCCTACTACTATTTAAACTGTCTGGGTATCCTTCTTCCACACTGTCCTCATTTCTGCCTGCAAATCCTGGTATTTTACAACTCTCTGGAGTCACTTGGTTTAGCAATTTCAGTAATCAGTGCTACTTTTGTCTTCTTTTCATGGACTATATCTGGTTTTCTAGCATCTATTTTTTGAACTGTTGGTAATCGGTGATCTGATGTGATATAAACTTCATAATTTTCTGTAATGCTTTGCGGCTCATGTTTCCAGTGTTTTTTAGCTACTTCAGTATTATAATGTTTGCACAATCCCCAGTACAACAGTCTTGCCACATTATTATGCCTTTCAGTATACAGTCCTTCTGCCATTAGTATACCACAGACAGCATCAAGAGGTGTGACTATTTCCAATTCTGTTTTACAAAATCTACATTTGTCCATTTCTCCCATATGTTCAATGGACTTTGTAAATCAACATGTACATATTCTATTATCTTGGGCTGCCAATATCAATCTATCATCTTTCAGTTTTAATTCACCTCTCCTTAATCATTCCCATGTCCAATCCTGATCAATATAAAGTTGTTCCAATAGTTTTCTATAGTTGCAACTATATTTATGCATTTTCCACATTTCTTGCCTTCTCAGCTAATACTTCACCTTATATTCTTTCTTTAGTTTTTTTGGCACATTCAGTTGCTGCCTGATTTTTATCTGCTTTTGGTTTGATTTCCATTCCCACCTGACACCAATAAGCTTCTGCTAAACTAAGCAGGGAAGTTATCTTAGACTTATTCTCCTCATGTTTTAAAACTTTCACTACATTTAGGTCTTGTGAAGTCAGCAGATGTGTATGCAGTCCCACGATTGCAGATCTATGCATGCAATCAATTTCGAGGAGGTCAATACCTCCTTCAGAATGGGGGATATATAGTCTTGGTATACACTGATTAAGGTAAGACAGGTACCAAGGCACAACAAAATAAAAGTGATAACTTTTGTAAACTAGTATCACTGAACTTCTTCAGACAAATAAAATACAACAATCAAACCCCTTAAGTAATTCAGCTGGTGATGGCATCACAGACAACCCAATTCAACTGCAAAATTTAACCCTAAAAGTGACATAACAAATAGGTTATCAAAAACACTTTATGTATATTTAAAAATATATTTACACACACACACACACACACACACACACATATATATATATATATATATATATATATATATACATATATATATAGATCTACCTGAAAACGCCAACATTTCTAAACGCCGACGACGAGAACATCAACACCGGAAGATTGACAATGGAGAAGACCAACAGTTGAGAATCCCGACGCTGAGAACACCGACATGTTAAGGTAAATGTGCGATAGGGACGGATGTTAGGGTCAGGGTGTGAGTAAGGTAAGTGTGTGATAGTGACGGACATTAGGGTAGGGTGCGGGTCAGGTAAGTGTGCGGATAGCGACGGACTTTAGGTTTAGGGGCGGGTTAAGTGAGTTAGGGTTAGGGTGCAGGTAAGGTAAGTGTGCAATAGTGATAGAGTTAAGGGTTAGGGGCTGATTAAGTGAGTTAGGGTTAGGATGCGAGTAAGGTAAGTGTGCGATAGTGACAGAGTTAAGGGTTGGGGCGGATTAAGTGAGTTAGGGTGCGGGTAAGGTAAGTGTGCGATAGTGACGGATCTTAGGGTTAGGGTTTGGGTTAAGGTTAGGTCATAGATGGTTGTGTATGTAAGGTTTAGTGTAGGTTTATAAGGTTTTTGGTGTGCTTGTGTTGTGTGTCTGTTTTTCTGGAAAGGTATTTGTTTTGTTGATTGTCGGGATTGTGGTTTGTTGGGCATGTGAAGTTTCGTATTTTTGAACTTTCTTTTTTTTCGGTTTTGTCATGTCGGTTATTTTGTTGTCGGTGTTTTGTTCTGCTTCATAATCTCAAAATACTGAAATCTCAAATTTCAGTATTCCGGGACCATGAAGGCAAAAATTCAGAATACAGAAAGTGCATAAGCACGAATTCGAATATCTCAAATCCATGCTTATGCATTTCCAGTACAGTACATAAAGTGTTTGGCTGAGATGGTGTCTGGAATTGAAGGTAAGTGAGTGTATGTGTGTTTTTGTACATTGTATGTGTGGGTAAGGGTAGAGAGGTGTAAGTATGAGTGTTGGATGTGTTGGTGTTTGTGTATGTGTGATGTGTATTTGTGTGTGTGTGTGTATGTGTGTGTGTGTGTGTGTGTGTGTGTGTGTGTGTGTGTGTGTGTGTGTGTGTGTGTGTGTGTGTGTGTGTGTGTGCAAGTGAGTGTAGAATGCTGTGATCTGATTTTTTTCATTATGTGCAATCTCGGAGTTGGTATATATAGGTAGGGTTGTGTGGGGGTGCAGGGGAACTTGCCCCCCTACTTACATGTAGTGTAGGGTTGTGTGGTTTGTGTGCTGTGGGAAGAATGGTGTGCGTGTTGTGTGGTGTATGGTGTATGTATGTTCGTGATTGTGTGAGTCATGATTGTGAGTTTCGGGATTGTGAATGCTTCGGCTTTATAGTTTCAAAATACTGAAATTCAAGATTTCAGTATTTTGAGATTATGAAGTGAACTCATTATATATATATATATATATATATATATATATATATATATATATATATATATATATACACACACACACACACACACACACACACACACACACACACACAATTTTTAGGCTACACACACTATCTTTCCAAGGATTTTAATTTTAAAAGACATTTTATGGAAGAAGAGTCATTTAACCCAGGATGGGCATGTGCATTAAGTCTCATCTGCCATAATAATTCTTTCTCTTCTAATTTCAAAGCCCACGGTCCACCCCTAATGTTCTCACAAACTTGTTCCAAAACTAAAAATAAAAAAGAGTGGTTTGGGTGTGTTACAATATGTCTAGCTAAAGCATTATTTAAATTTTGCTTATTAATACTGTGGACATGTTCATAAATACACTGCCTCAAGTGTCTTTCTGTCTTTCTAACATAAAAACTTGGCCAAATATACCACATCCTTATTTTCACAGTTAAATGTACCTAATATTTTATAGCTATAACTTTGGGCTACAAATTCTTTTGCTACCAAGATAAATTTACAAAAGTGGCACATTCCACATTTGAACATGCCCAAATTAGAAATCATAGGTCTTATATCTTTTTCAAGAAGGCCTTTTAAATTAATCCTTTTTCTAAAAATAACCTTTGATTTCTCATCCAATTTGGTCCTTATAGTAACATTGTCATTTATTACAGTCCAATTCTTAAATAATATATTTCTCAAAATGTCTGAGTCCAAAGAGAATGTTGTAGTGAAACCTATGTTACATTCAGTCCCAATAGAATTAATCTCACTACCATTAGAAATAGTATTAATATTTTCACTACTTCTATTGGGTAATGGACTCACCTCAAGAGACGTTCCTTTACAGAAAAGAGTTTTAAACTCCCTAATTTCCTCTTCTTAGTAACTTCAACATTCAATTCTTCTATTAAATAGAGTGGGTAAGATCTGCTTAGGAACATGTTTTTAAGGCATTCACATTCTATTTCAAATTCTTCATCAAGGGTAACCATTTTGGCAGCCCTCACCAGTTGACCTTTAACTACGGCCTTTTTCTGGTGAGTGGGGTGGCAACTTTCAAAATGTAAAAAGGAATTAAAGTAGGTTGGTTTTCTATAGATTTTAGCTAGATACCTCCTACACATTAAGTCCTTAGAAAGTTCAACATCCAAGAATGAAATACAATCAGTTTTAAATTCAAAAGTAAAGTGCAAAAATTAGGTAAATGTGGTGATATTATCAATAAATTCAGCCACTATGTCACCGTCATGCTTCCAAATGATAAATATATCATCCAGGTAATAGATATACCATTGTACTCTATCTTTAAATATACTGTAATTGAATAAAAAGGTTTTCTCCCAAAATGTCATGACACAATTAGTGAAGCTCCCTCCACAGGGGTAGCCCACGGACACACCATTTTTTGTAGGTAATATTCATTGTCAAAAAGAATATAATTATCAGACAAGACCAAGTCCAAAAGGTACTCACTTAAATTAATTTCTTCCCCATCTATGCTCTTATCTAATAAAAAGTCTCTGACCCAACTAATGTCCACATCCTGGGGTATAATGGTGTAGAGGTCTCTCACGTCAGTTGTGAGAAAGTTAAACTCAGCATTAAAGTCAAGGGCATTTATTGATTGTAAAAAATCCCATGAGTCTCGGCAGATCTGTTGTTCTTTAATTTGCTATCAACTATTTTGGCACAACCATAGGAGATAGACCTTCTGCTATCTACAATGGGTTGCATAGGGGGGTTACCCAAATGGTTATGAATTTTGGATAAACCAAACAAAACTGGTGTAATAGGAGCAACAATACTCAAAAAATTAAATGTGTCAATATCAATCCTGGCATCAATAAATAAATCATTAATTAGACTTCTAATGCATTTATATGAACAATTTACAACATTTTTAGAAACCTTTTCATATGCGTCACTTTCAAGAATAACCTTAATTCTATTAATATAATCAATTTTATCCATGAAATGAATCCCTCACCTTTGTCAGGTTTAATTCCTCTAACATTGTTCAGTTTAAGTTCTTGCAGGACCTGTTTCTCTGAGTAAGTAAAGTTGTTCCTACAGTCTGGCCCTTTAAATTGTGTAAGAGCAGTTCTAATGTCAATCTCACAAATCTTTTCAAATAATAATAATGTTGAGTTCAGGGGGGATTGAACATACTACTAACTCTAAAATCATTAGTGAGTGTACCATGGTTCCCTAATAAAAGAGAAAGATTCAACTTACAGGTAAAAATCTTTAAGTCCACCAATGTCTTAGCCAGGTCAGCATGTATAGAGGGTATAAAAGTCAAGCCCTTTGCCAAATGATTCAATTAATTCAGGTGAGACACGATATTGAGTAAAACCGTAAATTTTACAATCTCCTCCTGAATTTGTTAAAATGTTCACATTAATAGATGTAGTGTCCATCGCTAAAGTTTCCAACGGATAGGCATTCATATTCACCTCCTCTTCCTCCTGCTTTGCTTCTTCTGCCACTGTTTGCGAGTATTCCTTCCCTGAGAACATGGTTGGTTGTGAATATTGTCCATATGAAAATCCTGAGCTGTAGATTGGTTGCCATTCACATTAGGGCCATTCTGGTGTTGCCCACGGTTATTCAAGCACTGACTCCGTCTAACAGGATTATCTGAAGTATTAAGTTCATTGTGATCATCAGAAGACATTGCAGAATTAATATCTATATTGTTAGATGCAGATATCCATGGTGGTGCAGCGGTAGCGTTGTTGCCTCACAGCAAGAAGTTGTCCCGTTCGATTCTTGGCTGGAGTGCGGGGAGTGCCTTCTGTGTGGAGTCTGCATGTCCTCTCCATGGTTGGGTGGGTGTTCGAAAGACATGCGTAAATGGGCGTGCCTTTGTTGAAGGTTGAACGTCGAGCAGGCACCTCGGTGTTCATCAAAATCTACTGCCAATCATTAGCGGACCGGAGTTCTGCTGTGACGACCCCTAACCGGGAAAAGCCGAAAGACAAACAACAACATTGCTAGATGCAGATGTCCTAGTTAAATCAGAGGTTTCATTACTAAAAGAAATCCCTCTAGTTGGATTTTCAGCAGGTGGAAGATAAGCAAAACAGTTTTCATATTCATACTTGTCACGGCTACACTTCTTTAATTTAACTTCCTTTAGTTTAATCAGAGAACTTTCAAAACTTGTGAAAATACGGCAGTATTTGTACTTATATTGTATGAAATTGGAATCAGCTTGTATCTCAGTATCAAGTTTAAACAGTTTGTTCTTTACACCTTCAGTTTGAAAACCATAATGTTTAAGCAACAGTTCTAGGAATTTGCAGCTCTGTCGATCAAAAAGGTGGAATAATTCTCCATGAAAAGATGAATTTTTAACTAAGCCATTAGGATAACGCCAGTGCCTTTACCCCTTAGGGATATGCTGTCTTTGTATGCATTCTCTAAGGTAAAGGATTTCTTTATTTGATGAGCATGAGGCATCCTTCTTGTTTTCTTGTCCAACTGATCCAACACCTTTTGGGGCCAGTCAATCACTCCAAAACTGTAAGTTATGGCAGGAAGAGCAAACTGGTTTATAACTTGGATTGTTCTTAGATGTCGATGCTGTTTTCAGTATTAATTTACATTTGTTCACATTTTATTGTTGATCCTTCATCATTTCCCAAATATTTATACACTCCCTGTTTCTCAAGTTCTTTTATATCACATTCTTGCCCAAACTGATGTTTTCTTGATGCTGCAGCTTTCCTGCTTTAAAGATTGCTTTTGCACATTTATCCAGACCAAATAACATTCTTATATTATCTGAAAACATTTTGAACACATGCAGTTGTACTTTCAGTTCCTAATCTGATGAATTATACAATTTTAAATCATCCACAAAAAGAAGATGAGAGATCTTTACACTGTTGTTTGCTGGGAGCAAAATAGTAGCCATGACCTAATCTGTTAAGTAAACAGCTTAATAGGTTAAGGGCCAGAGAAAAAAGTAGCGGCAACAAAGAGCCGTCCTGGATAATCCCCCTTTGAATTTTTATCTTTGGAATGATAATTTGTCCTTTATCATGGCTTAACTGCAAAGTGGTTTGCCACTGTTTCATGGCTGCTGCAATGTAATTGATCAGTATAGGGTATATCTTACACAGTTTTAAGCACTCTTTTATCCATGAATATGGGATACTATCAAATGCTTTTTAGTAGTCTATCCATGCCATCCTTAGATTCTTCCCCTTTTTACAGCTCTTCATTATGACTTTGTTTCTGTACGACTTTCTTTTCTTACCCTTTTTTTCTACTGCCATGATTGAGTTTTCTCCTAAATGACTATAAACTCTGTCGGCATCAATTACATCATTGGAAGGCAAGTTATTAGTGTATGGTTTTTGGGATAGCTTGCAGTTTCGCTCTTAAGCAGGAGTATTGCTTTTACTGTTGTTCACCCAGTTGGTGTCTGTTCAGGGGTAGCTAAATTTTCATGTAAAGATGTTAATACTTTGAGCTAGAAGTTAGGTAGTGCATCTGGGCCTGGATTTTCCAGGTAGGAGATTTTCTTAACTTTGTTTCAATATCTCTGGCTGTTACTTCATCCCATTTCATATCCTGAACTTTTGAACTTTATTCTTTCTTTTACTTCTTCTATCCATTTAGCATCTTTGTTATGTTCCACAGGATCTTCATAGATATTTCTTCAAAATGTATCTGTTTCTTCATTTTTTTTTTGGTGGTATTTCATTTCCTTTTGACTTGTTTCCCAATTCTCTATAAAACTTTTTTTGGGTCATTAATAAACTGCATATTTTGTAATTTTCCTTTATATTTATCTGCATATATTCTAAATGTTTCTGCTTGTGCTGATATTTTTAGCTTATTGTTTGTGATGGTGCATGATAGACCTGATTTGTTTTGATACTCTACATTGCTTTTATCAGATCTTTTTGAGTATTTTTGTTGATCTGTTCCCTATTCTTCTAACAGTGACACTTTTTATCTTAATTGTTTTATAGTTTTCTCTGTTTGAAACTTCCCTGATGGAATTTGATTGCTCCCCTTCCTTTCCCTTACTGCCCTGCTTTTTTATTGTAAAACATTATCTGTTATTAATTTAGCTGCACAGTAATATATCCTATTTACTTCTGTTATATCACATGAATCTCTATGAACAGTCCTAATTACTGTGTTCATTTGTTTTATCAAACTTCTAACTTTCTGGGTTTGATTGACTTTCTGTAGTCTATTATTTTCATTGATATTAATATGTCTATCCATCTCTATTAAATCAAGCAACTCTTCTAAATTGAGGGCAGATTCTTTGTTCTCCATTTCCTGTGGGCATTCTATAGAAAGTTCCAGAGCATCTTCCTGTGGCACATTCTCTTCAGTTTTATCCTGTGTCATCCATTGCTCTTTCGTATGGGAACTCATTGGCTTATCACTTCACAACATTGACTATGTCAGAGGCGCCACAGTTTCCTATTCCATCCCTTGCTCTGCAACCCCAACTGAACTTTTGTACTGGTTTCCTATGGAAGGCTCCAAAAAATCTTTATATGGCAACAGAAAGATGTTTCCCACTCCACTGGTTTCTTCTTAATTTGGGGATCCATTGCTTTATCTTGCTGTGATGTTATCACAGTTAGATTTTCTACACTAAATCCTTCATTTTGGAGGTAATCCATAACCTCACTTTCTTTTTCTTTAACATTTCCATTGCCGGTCCTCTTTTCCTCTTTGTTTTCTTATTTGTTGTTTGTAAGATTTCTCATATCTGGATGCCTTTGTCTGTAATTCTCTTCAAATATCTTTGGTGCTGCTCTTTTTGTACTGATTAGTCACTGACTACTTAGCCAGTTGTTGAAGTTTATTATCTTTTCTTTGTATTTAGGGATAATTCTGGGTGATGGCAACATTTCACCCAGAATCAGAGCCTTATCTGCAATTGATACATGTGCAGTGAGATCCAACATGTCTCTGCATGTCCCTTGTGGATGACTGTAACATGCCATTCAAACTCATACAGGCTACCACTAGATTGTTTTCATATTTGCCTGGCATGAGAGATTGAAGAGTCCTTGTAACATTGCAGATCCTGGTACTGAAGTGACAACTAACTGTCACCTATGCTGGTCCAGCCGTATAAGCATGGAGCATATGTGCCTGATGATGATGATGTTGATGATGATGATGATAATGATGATGAAGTCATGTTGTATCAGATATTTCTGTTTGCACTCACAGATGTAGTAGCAGCCGAGAGTTTCCCATCTACAACCCAATGCCTTTTTTATGTGTGAGGGTGGTGATATTATGTTACTAGGCTTCCATTGAGATTTTATCTTTCTGATTCTAGAAGGTCTGGAAAATGTGTTGACAGCCTTGGCATACATTGATTTGGTATGTTCATACAGAGGTGTGGGTGGTATTGTGCCTTGCTCATAATCTGTTTGGGTGACAGGGTGTTCCCCATGTTGTGTAGCTTCTTACTCCTCTCACAGACTGTATAATACATGTATAGTAAAAGTTCATTGTTTGTGAGGATTAGGCAGTTCCTACTCTGCCTAAAGATACTAAGGGCTGTAAGGATTACAACCGAAATTATATAAGTTGATTTGTTTTCCATGTAAGCCATGTGGGTCTGTTTCTTACAGATTGTCATGTCAACACATATATAATGAACAACTTGGTCAGTATATACCTGCAAAGGATCTACGTGAAAAATGTTAAAATAACCTAGCAATGGTAAATAGTAATGGCTGTGGGGAAATAAAACACTGGCATTTGAGCAAGGCAGAAAAATAAATTTACAAGACGACTGTGAAGGCAGAATGACAGCAGTAGAAGAAACACTGAAAACAACAGCAATTTCCAAGGTGTGAGTTGATCATAGCTTTTAGAGTGTTGTAGATTAAAACAGGACACTTAGGCTGCATTCCCAGATCAATTTTATTGACCTGCATGTATGTGCAATGCACTGCACCCCCCCCCCCACACACACACACACACTCTACAATGTGCAGCTCTGTATAACCCAGCCAAACATAGGACAGAGGCTTGTAAGGCCCAACAATTTAAACAGCAAAGTTAGATGCCTAACAGCTGATCAATATGCCTATTAATTACCTGTGGTTCAGAAATTTGGCAAGGTCTCCCGTCAAGTTACTTTCTTTCACAATGCACTTAATTAAGCAGTTAATTAATAATCAACAGTAGCCATTTACTATAAAAATAAAGTAAAAATAATGTCCACTTTCCTGGATTTAAATGGATTTGTGAGAAGATCATATTCAGAAGCAGAACACACGTCAGAAGATCTGTTGGGTGGCTCTGTGTGCCCTAGCTGAATAAAGACATAAAGCTAATGCTGCAGACATACTGGCTTAATAGAAGTGTACCTCCCAAAGCATTGCACTCGTTCTGAGGACCAGTATGTTACATGTGTTAAATTATAAACTAACTGCAGCTGCACCATGGTGCTGTACTAATTAAAAAAGGTTATATTTTGAGCTAACAAAGCATGGCTACAATCTTTTGATGGCATATCTTATTAAATGCTAACATCCAAGTTTCAAGTTACAGCTGCCAGCAGTTACTATTGTCTAAAATAGTGCTTGTATTCTTTTTTTTGAACATTCAGTATTCTCATTGCCATGTTGGAGGCTGACTGCATAATCTGATTATTTATTTTATTTATTAGTCTGGGAATATCGCAATTAATAAAAGAATTTCCAGGAGTGAGCTGAAAATACTCTCTGGTTGTGTAACTTATTCAGGAATATAGTGCACATAGTTATATTCATTTTTCGCTCATATTAACTAAAATCCACATTATTTGTCCTCGGTAAACCTGTGGCAAGACGTGTCTGCAGTACATTGTGCACTAGGTGCATTGATAACTGGGAACTACTTCAAGGAAGTATCTGTGGGTCCCTGCAATTGTTCACAGTGGCTTAAAATGAAAATGACACTAGCCTACCTGACAAGATATCAGAGGCTTGGAGGCTAAAATTACAGTGTTACCCAAAGCATAAATACAGCAACTGTACTGTAGGATGGGCTGTCAAAGCAATTAGTATTTAGAGGAAGTTTAGTTATACAATACTTATTATTTGTACGTTGCATATGTTTACCAGAATTGTCCCAATGGGCCATGCAAGGCCCCATTTTAGTGTTGGCTTGCAGTGAAAAGCTCCATAACAAACATAAAACTTTTATAAGTACATTATAGTTGAACTAGCATGATAATTAGTCAAAAAAAAAGAAAGTCCAGAATGTCTGTCACAACCCATCAGTGAGTCCATTACAAGTGCTTTCATGGTATTACCACATAGTTGACTTGTGCCCTGTTACTTGCTCAGTATGCAAGTGCCCAACCTCTCACTAGCCTGATCCCAGGAAACTGCATAAACCTCCTAAAACTCAGTCCTAGTAAACTGTGTAGCCCTCCCAGAACACTAAAAATAACTTTAAAACTCTCACCTGGTTCCTAATCCTAAATGTCAGTATTTTTCCTTAATCCTAAATACCTCTCTCACTCCCTCACCCTAAATTACCCTCACACTCCCTAACCTTAAATACTTCAGTCATTCCCCAATTTTAAAGTCTCTCCTGCCCCCTTAACTTAAATTTCCAGACTGCCCCTACACCTAAATTCCCTGATCACTACTTAACCCTAATCTTTCCTCCCATTTCCTAAACTTAAATTCCCCTCTTGCTCCCTAGCTTTAAATTCTCTGATCCCTCCTTAAACATAATCTCAAACCTGATCTCTAACCCAAGCCTAAATTCACAAGTTACCCTTTAAATCTAGCATCTAAACTCCCAACCCTCCCACTTCCACACCTGTGCAAGTAGCCTGACAGATGAGTTGCTGGATGCAAAACTGTGAAATGCAAGCAGACAGAATTTAAGTGGGTAAAGTATACCCCCATCATTACTACTGAAATAGATAATACCAATTAAAAATGGAAAGCTGGAAAGTATCAAAGTAGACCATTACCTGACTGGCCAAGCATTAGTTCCTGCTATCCTATCTGACTGATGCATGTCAAGTTGAAAAATGTAAGATTTGAGGAATTTTTGCAAGAGGGGGAGGCTACATCCCTTGATGTGAAGGCTGTGTTTCTTTGTCCCAGTGTACACTACCTCCAAAGTTGTACCTACTCAGAGAAAAAGGAACATATCCTTTTTCCCTGAGTTGGTGTGACCTCTGTGGAAGTGTATTTAGAGACTGGCATAAGGGGACAGAACCGCTACATCAAGGGATACAGAGGAGTGCAGCTATCCACAGCAGAAAACATGTACTGCAAAACTAAATTTAATGACATTCTTTATGGCAGCCTGCCTGGCTGTGCTAATTCTGTCAGGTGTATAGCATGCATGATGCGTGCAATACTATAAAAATCAAATAGATCCTTATGTGCTTCCAGTTTTGCAAATGCACTTTTTCTGCTATACAGAATTTATGACTGGCATTAAATCCCAGGTAAGGGCGGCCATGGTGGTGCAGTGGTTAGCGTTGCTGCCTCACAGCAAGAGGTTCTCTGGTTCGATTCTTGGCTGGGGTGCCTTCTGTGAGGAGTCTGCATGTCCTCCCTATGGTTGCGTGGGTTTTTTCTGGGTGCTCCGGTTTCCTCCCACATCCCAAAGACATGCTGTAGGTGGATTGGACACTCTAAATTGGCCATAGGTGTGAGTGCGTGCATGTGTGTGTGCCTTCTGTGGAAGGTTGGGCGCTGGGCTGGCAACTCGACACCGTAAAACTCCACTGCCAATCATGAGCGGACAGGTGATCCGCTGTGGCGACCCCTAACCGGGAAAAGCCGAAAGAAGAAGAAGATTAAATCCCAGGTAAGTTAACCATGATAGCCTCATTATCTAGCTACTGTTGTTATAAAAAGAATCCCTGCACCTCATGGCTGCTTTCCTTTCTCATGTTAACTTGCTAGATAAAGCATAAAGCAGACAGAGACATATCCAGATTTGATCAGATAAACAGAACACATGTAAAGAAATCAACTCAGCAATGTTCTGAAACTTATTTTATTCTTGTTATATGTGTCATTTATTATTACTTATTACAATAACATTGAAAAATGGACACTTTCACCACATACTTCTTTGTTTCATAAGCAGTATATGGATACATAGTTTCTCGTAGGCTAAAACTACAACTTTCCTTTTCAGTTGATATGGATAGCTTTCTTTATCCCATATGATTTAATTATTTTTGTACACATGAGCACATATAACAAAAAAATGACTTTCTGTGACTAATTGCCATCTCAATGAGATGTGAATTTTAGCATGAAAAACTGACAGCTTAACATGTTTGATAGAAATACAATGTCAAAACACAGTTACTGCTTTTAGCAGACATTGCTTTTTTGAAAAAGATCACTATATTAAGGACATATTCAAAAGTAATATGTGACAGTACTTTAAGTCTATCACTTTAGATTCACTCACAAATTTCTACATTTTCATTTTAGATATCAGTATCCATACTCTAAAACTCATGGTATTAGAATGCAAAAGTTCAGTAACTGCTTTTGGCACATTATTGTTCACTGTTCAGAATATACAAAGAACATAGTACATTTGCTGCTCCATTCCAAAGAAACATCTGTTTGTCCTATATTCAGCATCAAATATCTGTTCATTGCATTGCATTCCTACTAGTTTACATATCTGATCACATTTCCATACATTATAATCGCAATAATAATTCTGGATGGAAGAGAATGATGGTCTAATACCCATGTCCACGTGATATGCTTTGTAAGATGTATCATTAGAAATATAATGTGTCTCTGCATATTTATTAAGCAGCTGTCATTTGGATTACAGCAGGGATACTAATGTTCATGTCATTGTCCTATAATACCCATAAACCTGGCAAGATTAAATGGACAAAAGGATTTTCTTTTATTACTGAACAAGGAATATAAGGTTGCCCTGTGACTGAACTGTAATTTGCATATCATTTTTTGTGCTCAAGTATTGTTATCAGGACATTGAAAAATGGAGTCTTTCTTAACTACCCTATCATTATAGTCATGCACATAAAAATGAAATGCTGATTACAGGTCAGATGCAGGGTACCCTACAGACATTAAAAGAAAATCCTACCAAGATGGTGGTAATTAAACTTTTCCTTCCTTTATGTGAGTTTAGAGTCTTTGGTGCAATATATAAGCAATGACAATTTCTCCATTAGATGATTTTTCTTTTTTACATTTGGACAGAAGTATAGGCAGACACTGTTTCTTCTGAAACTTTATAAAATGCATAGTTATAACCACAGTCACTAAAGTATCATCCAGACAGGGCCTTAACTACCTTTCACATTTAGATGGACCTTACCCTTTAACCATTCCACACACCATTAAACTTTAAAACTCCTCATGTAGTATTCTAAGCCTATCAAGGTAGAGAATGTACTTTAAAGAGATTATTTGAAGCAATTTTGTCACGCATGCCACTGTACTGATTGTGCATCGTTTCAGGCCCTTGTTATGCGGACATTCATGCCTTCACTCAATCAGCAGTGATATTTTAGAGCAAACTTAGTTAATTTTTGTCCAGGTTAATAAAAGGTGCCATTAAGCAGCAGCAGCCTGCCCTCCACATCAGATCCCTACTTAATAATGCTTCTAAACCCCTCAGAATAATTAGAAAGGGGGTAGGAAATAATGATGAGTTACGTAGGTTGGTATATGCACGATTCTTACTGTACAGTTGGTCTCAATCTCAGAAATATGCTTAATAAACATTTGTGTATGCCATTGACGTCAAAAGCCATAATAACTCAGAAAATATTGTAGCCTGCAGATGTACAGTTTCTAATGCCAAGCTATAGACATTTAGTGTTTACACAAATGATGATCATGTGATAATGAAGACAGAGTAGGGTTATCATACTAATGGATGACCAAGGGATTTAAAAACAGACTTCCATCAGCCACTATTCTGTGAGCTCAGACTGCAGGAAATGCTGGTTTCTGTTAATAAATCTGTAAGAAAAGCTATGATACTACATGTTGTGTAGCTCTGGGGGTCCGATAAAGGCAACAGCATGAAGGATGAATTTTTCTTCTTGGCTCATCTCAAAAAAAATCACAGCTTTTCTTAAAGTATTCTTGAATAACCTTACGGCTCTGTTGCAATAGATGGATAAAGCCATAACTATAACTCAGGTAACACTACTTCAATTAGTGAATTGGGAGCTAGCGTGGAGGAAGACAGGAGAGATGTGGCTTTAGGGACTCACTTCCCTTTGTGCAGAAGGTGAAAGACATGTATCTGGATTTCTGTTTCCACTGTAAAATCCATAGAGGAGACTAGAGAGTCATTTAGAAGAAAACTCATTCATGGCAATAGAACAAAAGAGTAATAAGAGAAAGTCATATGGAACAAAGGATTATTTGTTTTTTAAAAAATCTTAATGGAGAACTATAAAAGGGGAAGAATCTAAGTATGGCATGGTTAGACTACAAAAAAAGCATTTGAGAGTGTCTGAAATTCATGGATAAAAGAGTGCTTAAAAGTGTATAAGATACAGCCTACACTGATCAATTACATTACAGAGACCAAGAAATAGTGGCAAATCACTTTGCAGTTAAACCATGTTAAAAGACAAATTATTATTCCAGGGATAAAAATTCAAAGGCTGATATTTCAGGGTGACTTTCTGTCACAGCTGTTTTTTTTTTTTGTCTTGCCCTTAACGTATTGAGTTTTCTACTTAACAGATTTGGTCATGGCTACAATTTGGCTCCCAGAAAGCAATAAAGTGTAAAGACTTCTCATCTTCCAAAGACATGCATCTGGAGCATTTCTCCCCAGGCCTCCGCTGAAAACAGGCTCTGTGGAACCTAGTGGGACTTTCCCGGTCAACAAATGATAAATAAAAATAAAAATAAAAATAAATAAATAAAATCTACTTTTTAGTAGATGATTTAAAACTGTATAGTTCATCAGATGAGGAACCGAAAGCACAACTGCAAGTGGTCAAAACTTTTTCAGATGATATAAGAATGTCATTTGGTCTTGATAAATGTGCAAAAGTAACCTTTAAAGCAGGAAAGCTGCAGCCCCAAGAAAATATCTGTTTGGGACAAGAATATAATATAAAAAAACATGAGGAAGGGGGATTGTATAAATATTTGGGAATTGATGAAGGATCAACAATAAAACAAGAACAAATGCAAATAAAACTTAGGAATATTTTAGAAGACTTAAATTAATACTGAGACAGCATTGAAATCTAGGAACAAAGTTCAAGCTATAAACCAATTTCCTCTTCCTGTCCCAACTTACAGTTTTAGAGCCATTGACTGACCTCAAAATGTGTTGGATAGGTTAGACAGGAAAACAAGAAGGATTCTTCATGCTCATCAAATGATTTACAAAAATCAGTGCATACCAAGATTATATATTCTCTGTTCTGAAGGAGGGATGGGCTTCCTTGAAATTGGTTACATGTATAGATCTGCAATCGTGGGACTCCACACATATCTACTGACCTCTCAAGATCCAAATGTGGTGAAAGTTTTGAAACATGAAGAGAATAAATCTAAGATGACCTCTCTACTTAGTTTAGCAGAAGCATATCAGTGTCAAGCAGGAATGGAAATCAAACCAGAAGTAGATAAAAATCAGGCAGCAATTGAATGTGTCAAAAACCAAAAGAAAGAATATAAGGTAAAGAATCAGATGAGAAGGCAAGACAATTGGAAAATCCATAAGTATAGTTGCAAGTATAGAAAACTCTTGGAACAACCTCATGTTGATCAGGGTGAAATGTAGGAATGGTTTAAAGAGAGGTGAATTTAACCAAAAGACAATTGGTTAATATTGGTGGCCCAAGATAGTGGACTACGTACACGTTGGTTTACAAAGTCAATTGAACATGTGAGAGAAACAGACAAATGTTGGTTTTGTAAAACAGAATTGGAAACAGTCATACATCTTGTTGCTGGGTGTGATATACTAATGGCAGAAAGACTGTATACTGAAAGGCATAATTGTGCAAACATTATAATATTGAAGTAGCTGAAAAACATTGAATACACGAGCCACGAAGCACTGTAGAAAATGAAGTCTTTATCACATGGGATCACCCATTACCAACAGTTCAAAAATAGATGGGAGAAAACAAGATATAGTACTCCATGAAAAGAAGAGAAAAGTAGCATTGATCACTGAAATTGCTACACCCAGTGACTACAGTGTCTTACGTACAGAGAGACACAAAGTAATAAAATGCCAGGATTTGCAGGCAGAAATGAGGGCAATGTGGAAGAAGGATACCCAGAGAGTTCCAGTAGTAGTGGGACCAATGGATCTGATAAAGAATAATTTACAATCATACTTAGATATGTCAACAATACATCTAACTCTGTACCAATTGCAGAATGATTCTTTACTGGGTACATTGCAGGTGCTGCAAAGAGCACTTCTTGGCTACCATCCAAGACTGAAACAAGACTAATTTCAGGAACTTTAATCAAACTTTGACTAAGGAATGGGGCCCATTTCCGTCATGGTATTAGAAACCCACAAGACTTGGAGAAATTTAAAGAAGAGACTAGAGATCCAAGGAGAACACTAGTCTAAAGGAGAAAAGGAGAGTTTTAAGGGTTACACCCCCTGAGGAAGTGGGGCGCACACTGTCATTGATGGCATTGGACATTAAATGCCTGCTTGGTAGTGGATACAGGCATGACAGTGCTGTTGTCTGCTGCTTCATCCTCACCTCATGGAGGAATGAATGGGCTGCATGGGTCAGAGGAGATAAGTGAGTTTGATGGTGTTTTAAGGAAGCAGTTTAGGTATGAAGCAAAAATTAACAAAATAAGAATATTCAGGAATAATCAGCAATCTGTGTTAGCATTATATAACTAAACACATTCATAGTTAGAAGCAGGTCTTGATAAAGATAAAAAACAGCAAATTCAATGGCTTTAAAGGACTTGCTTTGTTGTCTTACAAAAGCATTATCTCTGTAGTGGTACATGATATATTATAAATCAGAGTGCTTGTGTACTAACCTCCAACATTTGTTTTATCTCTGACAGAATGGGCACAGAAATGTAGACGTGCATGGCCTTTAGGGCACACTTGGGTTTGTCAGTAATGGCCAGTTTTTGAAAGATAGATGTTATCAGCTGGCAAAATCTCACATCACTTACTCACCATCATTTCCCATAATTTGTATTCTACACTTCAATTAATGGACTTTGTAATGTGAGTCACAGCAGATATAACATATACTCTTCTATTACAATGTAAAATGCTACCAAATCTAAACTTTAAATCTTCTCACAGAAATGACAGTTACCAGGCAAAGGATTAACCTGCTTCTACAGAAGCAGGCAAAGGATTAACCTGCTTCTGTAGAAATTTGAGTGAGCATGTTACTATTCACCCACTATGAGCATGATCCTTCCATTTGGGAGGAAGATATATGCATGATTTGGCCACATTTACCTAATCAACAGCCTATCCCCCTCAAAGTTGGATCTCTGCTATTAGAGTTATGGTTATGGCTATCGGCCTTCAAGTTGTTATGACCATTGATGTTAGTTTAGCCTAAGGAAGAAAGTGTGACTACACATTTCTTTCATGCACACCCCTAATCAGCTGTGTGTCCCTAGCCCTCACAGTTACATGTAAAAATAAGTTTAAGGTTGAAATTAAGGTTTCCTAGATGTCTGATGGTTAATTTACTTTTAGCAAAGAAGTTTAGGTGCAAACAATAGCCTAATTCAAGCACTTCACTAATCAAAACCACAGCTCTCATAGTGGAGGGCATGGAAATATCTAGACCCAAAAGGCTGTGAAAAGAGGAAGTACAAGAAGGGAAAATATTTAATGTTTATACAGTATTCTGTTCTTAGAAGGGGAATTCATATTGTTTCAAGATGGATCCTGACAGCTAAGTCCTGTGCTGAAGTCATTCTTCTTTCTAGTGCTAACATAAATAGTTCCAAACTAGAAGATAAAAATGTGTGCCTAATACTGAAAGGAACAGATAAAGGGTCTGCAAATTCTTTAGTTAGCTAAATATCACAGAGATGTTTAGTTTTAATTGGTCAGTGGCTATAGTCTGATAGATAAGTTTGCTAATAAGTTTTTACTGTATAAATATAGTCATAGCTGCCTTGTTCAAAGAGATGAGAACTTGGAGGGGGTGTGGCCAAGATGAGCACAGAGTAGCAGCTTTTCTTATCAGCTCTGCTTTTACAGAATTTTATTGACAGGAAATATTGATATAAACTTCCCTAATAATAGTTTTTTTTATTTTAATTAATTCTTTAAAATATATATTAGGGTAGTATATAAAAAATTTCAAGTAGATTTTAAGTTTTTCTGTCAAAGTTATTCTTGGAAGTACTACAGTAAAAGAACAGGATGAGCTTCACTAAATCTTCTCATCAAGAGACAACTATAAAAAAGAACTACAGTCATTACTACTATTCAGGAACTAAGTGTCAAGACAGACAAAATGGATATAAAAATTGACAATTTCAAAGAAAAGTGTTCTCACCAAATGGACATTCTACATGAAGATTTATTGCAACAGAGGAAGCAGATTTCAGGAATGGAAACTGCATTAAGTGATATGGATAACAGACTTCAGGAGAGTGAACATAATGTTGAGTTCCAGTTAAAGCAAAATTCTCTTCTTCAGACAAAGGTTGATGACCTAGAGAACAGGTCCCGTAGGAATAATGTGAGAATTTTTGGCTTACCAGATAACATAGAGGGAAATAATATGGAAACATTTTTATCTTCCTGGTTGCCTGAAGTACTTGAACTGCCAGAGGCTCTTTCATATGGTATTGAAAGAGCCCATAGATCAATGCTAACATCTAAAAACACAAAGAGTAATTATACTAAATCTGTTATTGTAAAGATCCTATCAGCCCATGATAAGGAAATGGTACTAAAGACTGCGTGGGCAAAATCCCCAATCAAACTGAAGGACAATATTATATGCTTTGATAATTACCATTCTTCTTCAGTATTATTAAAAAGAATAAAATAAAAACCCATTTGCTTTTTCCTGCAAGACTGACAATATTTTATCAAGATGATTTTAAAATTTCTGACGACCTTGACAATGCAATAACTTATATAAAATCTAATAACATACTGGAAAAAGTAGATGAAATGGAGTGGGCCCGTCCTAGTCTTAAAAGGAATGCTGATAACAACACTTGGAAAACATTTGACCCTAAAAAAAAATCAAAAGATGAATCATAACAAGTACATATTTGCACTTGATTCACTCAGTTGGGGAAATGAAACTGGACATCCAGGTGAGCTTTTGGTATTATATTTAAATTAGTTAACTAAATAGTTGTCTATTTTGTTTTGTAGGATAGTTGTTTGTTGTTTTTTTTTTTTCATTTGTACTATTTGTTTAAGATTAATTATCTTAATGTTTATTGGTTTGATTCCCATGGATGCAGTGATTCTCCTGTCTCGGATATCTATGCTTCCGGATGTCTTGTAGTGGTGCTTATCATTAGGGGGTGTATTTGTTTATTGGTTCTTATAGTGGTTGGAAAACTTTGATTTAGTTATAATTGCTGTATTTGTATTTTAGTTGATTTATGGTTAATTGTTTGATAAAGGAATCTTGTATGATGGCCTGATGTATAGTTTCAGAATTGCTGTGCTAGTGATGGTACTTCTGACTTGGGATGTGAGTGGCAGTGCGGCTGGAGTAATGGTAAGGCTTTGTTGTCATTTCCGAGTTGTTGGTGTGTTTATTTGGAGGCTCTGGTTTGGTGCTCTAGCACTGTAGAGACATGTGTGGTGTTGTTTGTGTTAATTGTATGTTTTGGTGCCTGTGTGCTTTGGTTGGAGATTAACCGGAGAGTCTGGTTGATAGTGTGGTGAAGCTTTGCTTGATAGCTGTCATTGCTTCATGTTGTGTATGCAAGGTTTTCTTTTTCTTTCTTTCTCATCTCTCTCGGTATAGAGGGAGTCTTGAGACATTGCCTTATATGTAGTTAAGTAATGTTTTACTTACTATTTCCCGCCGGAACTTTGAAAGCTTTATCTTCATGATGAGCTCGAGACTGTGATATCCATCGTGGCTGGAAAGCTTGGAGCTTTCTTAAAACGTCATCATGAAGGTGTCGGAAGTAAATTGATCTTCTGATCCTCACCGGGAAGCTACTGAATCAAATTTGTTTCCTCATACAGCATGCGGAAAGAAGATATAACTAGATTACTACTTTCAACTTATTGTAAGACATTATATGCAATAATCTCTTAAATAAATAGGGATTATACTATGCATGTAGCCTAAATACTTTTTCTGATCATCACAGGTATTCTTGAGTCTTATGTATTTATAAACGAATAGTATTCTCATAAAATATTTGCTTTATGTATGACAAGGGTGCCAATATCTTGATGAGAAATACTAGTTGTGATGTGTGCATTTTTGGAAGATTTAATAACACTACAAGCTGTTTATATACTTGTGTTACATGTACATTTTTTATAACTATTGACTTGCTGAGAAAATATTCATGAAGCATTTATCAAAATGTTAAATGTATAGACATATATAATAGGTTATCTCAGTTATTTTATGAATGCATTTGTGTAATAGGCTGATAGGAATGTACCACATAGGCAGCAATAATATTGCAAGGACAGGTGCATTAAAAATAGTTAGATCTGTTTATCATTAGAAAATGTGAAATTTTCATCTTTTGTTTTGTTAATGAAATAGCTTTTCAAAATTCAAAGATAGTATACGCTATAATTGAATAATAAAAAGCTCATTATATTTAAATAAGGCTTTTATATAGTATACAGGAGCTATTTAAGCACCTTGCTTCTTTGAACTAATATGACCTTTTCGCTAGTTTTCAGTATGATGATGGACCCTTTGAGGTAACTCAAATTAATGCAATGAATGGAAGATCAGACTTTTAAGGTTTATTAGTCACTCTTCTGTGAGAGACTGCACCGGGGTGTTTGGTTATAAGAAAACTAGCAGGATGTTGTTGGTTTTACTTCTTGATGAGTAATCACTATATTTGGTTTCTGGCAAAAAAATGCAGTGTTCATTTCTTTCAGAACAATCAGTATTTTAGTTGATTATTAGTAAAATCACTTTTATTAGCATTATATTTATTAGCTGCCCATGTTAGTGATTATTGAAGGCCCTTAGGTGATTCATTTACAACTATGTCCCAGTTAGCTGATCACCTATGGCAGTACTATATATCACACTTCAGCCTTTATTAGCCATATTTCAGTAATAAAATAATGCCATAGTCTCTTTTTAAGGATCTTATCAAATGTGATTACATTGAAACAGAAGAGTGAAATAATAGATCATAGTAGTTCTTAATAACCTACTAACTAATCTAAGAACATTCTGTACTTTATTCCTAAGATGTAGCTGTCATCAATTTACTAATTGACACAACATTATATCTGTACATTTGGTTCATACAAAAAAATTGTTTATGTTATTGACAAGAAGCCTTATTTTTATAGTTATGACTATAGACATTTAGGCAGGTGCTGATTGGATGCTGCTTTTGATAGGAGGTCGATTCGAGTGACTGATGTCATTCGAGTTAGGAGTTTTAAACTCAAGAGGGGTTCGGGTTGGTTATTTTGTTTCATGTTTATGTTATAAATATTTTCTAATAACTTTTCAGATGTTCATATCTTATGTAGTAGGAAACAACCTTAATTTTAAGAATATGATGGTCTTACACTATGTTTGTTCTAATGATCATAATAGTATTCCTATTCGATATATTCTTGTGTATTTCTTAAATCAGTATGTTTATATTTACATCATTTAATTTTCAATGACTACACTAAAAGGTATATCAGTTAACATTAATGGTTTAAATAATCCTAATAAAAGGAGGAATTTAACTATATATCTTAAGTTACATAAATCCCAGTTAGTATTTTTACAAGAAACTCACGTAATAACAGAGGATATATTCAGACTTGAATCTAAAACATATAAGATTTTAGTAAGTTCTGAACATACTAAGAAAAAGAGAGGAGTAGCTATCCTATGGAACAGCATAATGCCTTTTCCTAAAATAATATATACATATAAGGATAATAAAGGAATGTTTTGTGCAGTCACCATAGAAATAAACAGTAACATTTTCACATTGATTAATATATATATTGGATCCCAGGGATAGGGATAAACACGGTGAAACAACATCTAGATCAAATTGTACTATTCTCTAAAGGGAACATTATTTTGGCAGGAGATTTCAATTGTATTCTAGATTACAAAGACTCTAGTACTAATGGGAAGAGAAGAATATCTACATCATCTAAATTATTAAAAGACTTTTCAGATACTTATTTTTGAAAGATATAAATTATTTTGCAGATACTACTTCTTTGTTTTACACCTTTTTTTCTCATAGACATAACTCATACTCGAGGATAGATAGAGTTTTTATTTCTAATAATTTAACAGATTCCTTAAACAAATCAGCAGTGATTTCATGTCCTTTATCAGATCATAATTCTATAATTTTTGAAGTGGTAGTCAATCCAATTTTTAATATTCATATAAAAATGATCCCAGCTTATATCACAAAATTAAAAGATTTTAATGATTTAATTTCTACAGAAGTACAGAATTTTTTAGAACTTAACAATACTAATGATATATCAGAAATGTACATATGGGATGCCCAAAAAGCTTATCTATATGGTAGGATATTGAATTGGTACAAAAAAAAAAAAAAAAGCTTGGGATAAAGAGCTGCAAGATATACAATGTAAATTAGACACTTTAAAACTTAGTAATATGGATGATAAAGATATATCAGATAAAAGAAAAGAAATAAATATGTTAAATAATAAATATCTAGAAATATTAAAACATAAAACTATGATCAATATAGAAAAATTCAAGTTTATAAATTTCTCTTCTAACCCTAAATCCTTAAAAAATCTTGATAATAAAATGAAAAGATTAAATAGATTTAATCATATTAATGAAATATTCTCCCCTAAAAAAGAAAAATGGTATTGGAAATTCATAATATATTAACTGAATTTAGAGAGTTTTTTATAAACATCAACCAAACAACTACTGAAATTAACTCTAAAGAGGAAATAAAAAAAAAATATTAATAAATACACTAAAACAAGACTTTCAGAGGAACAAGGGATTTCTATTGATAAACAAATATCTTTCAAAGAACTTCAAACTCACATTACCAAATTAAAGAAAAATAAAGCACCAGGTAATGACGGCATCATTCCTGAAATTTACAAATTACTACCTATAAATGTTCTAAAATTGCTTTATAAAGTATTTAATCTTGTTCAGGACAAAAAACATAATTCCACCTTCTTGGAAATACTCTTTTATTTCTCCTATTTTAAAATCTAACAAAGATCCCTCTAAGTGTACCTCCTATAGACCCATCGCCCTATTAAACACTGATTACAAATTATTTATGTCCATTTATGCAGAAAGGCTTAAAACACTTTTACCCAAATTAGTTGATAGTGTTCAAATGGGGTTTATAATGAAGAGAACTTCATATGATAACATTAAAAGAATATTAACTTTAATTGATTCGGTGAAAAATCTTAAAACAAATTTAACCCTAGTTAGTTTAGATATAAATTGTGCTTCGACTCAGTTACATGGGAATATTTGTTCACTCTATTAAAGGAATTCAATTTCTCCAATAATTTTATCAATATTATCACTCTGTTATATGAAGGTAGCCAAGCTTATGTTAAAATTGGCACTAGTATATCTCAAAATATACCAATAGTAAAAGGTACTAAGCAAGGGTGTCCTTTATTTTATTTTCATTAGCTATGGAACCATGGGCAAATTTAATAAGACATGATACAGATATTGAAGGATACAAGTTAAACCCCACTATATCATCTACAATACAAATGTTTGCAGATGACATACTGATTACTCTTGGGAGTAGAAGGGAATCTATACAAAAACTTTTTAAAAACATGGAATATTTTCAAAAAAATTCCAGCCTTACTTTTAATAATAATAAAACACAAATTCTTTTAACAGGTTCAAAAAAATACAATATACCTGATGAATATAATGAATATATAGCTCAGTCTCAACAAATAGCATATTTAGGTATAATTATTACTAACAATATTAAAGATACCATTCAAATAAATTATAATAAAAGTATATTACATATAGAATATTTAATAAATAAATGGAACAAATTACCCTTTTCTATGGATGATAAACTTTTAATAATAAAGATGATCCTTCTCCCTAAAAATCTTATATATAATTCAATCTTTATCTATACCTCCTTCTTACCAAATAATTAAAAAAAAATTCAATGATTCAGAAATTTTTGTGGTTCCCAAATAAGCCAAGGATTGCATTAACATATCATATGTATAATTGGAATAATGGGTGTATAGCCTTACCAAATTTAGAAATTTATTCAGTTTCATCAGTATTTAATACAATCTCTCATCTCATTGATGTGGAATATACTGCTAAGTGGAAAGAGTTTATAGAGGTATTGCCACAGAATACCAAAGATATAAACAGTTCCTATAAGCTAAATATAATTAATAATCCATTTATTTGGAGGTTAAAAGATCTGAATTTTCTTCTCTGAGTTTTAACTCTAAGTATATAGTTTTTCTTTTAAAATCATTTAAAATTTTTATATTAAAATATAATATATATAAGGATTGGCTTTTTTTGCTCTTCCCTATAGCCTACACACACAGATCTATTTTCTCTTCAGATTATACAAAAATGTCTATATTTCAGCAAAAGCATTTAACATTTTGGCACGAAATGATGATAAATAATGAGATAAAATCCAGTAGTTTACTCTTGGAAGAGTATAAACTTGATTCTTGTTTATGGTTAGAGCTTCAAGAAGCTAGACAATACGTATTAAATAAATTGGATTCTATGTCTCCTATAATTAGGAAAAAAATTCCCAAGCTAATACAATATATGATTTTATCAGTTTTGCATAAATCTCCTGCTAATAACAAGTTATCAAACATTTATAGGACAATTAAATGTGATTTAGACACACATTCAGATAATTATTGGAAATATTTTTCTTTAATTAATAATAATCCCCATTCAGAGAAAGACAAATTTAATATTTTACAATCAGCAATTATGACTACTTCTTTTTTAAAATGGAAATTAATCCTATTCCTGATTGTGTAAAAGAGAATAAGTACCCTTTGCTTTGGTCTATACTATCTATAGCTAGAAAAACAATCACTAAGAATTGGAAATCTAGTACAGCACTTACATTTTTGGAATTTAAAAATATACTCCTTGAAACGTGTAATTTGGAAATGTTAACCATTAAATCTAGATCATCTAGGAATACTACATTATATAATTCATGGAATATCATCTATGAACTTCTAGAAAAATAGTTTATTAATTTATGTAAACAGATGATTTTTATTAATCCTACAGCTACATTAAGAAATTTTTTTGCATGATGAACATCTTTGTACATAGTTTAGTTACATTGGTTTATATATTAGAAAGTTTGTTTTTTTAATTTCTTGTTTTTTAACTTTAAAGAAAAAAAAATGTTATAATTCCATGAAAATATTTGTTCATTTTAATAATTATTTAATAAAATTCTTTGAAAAAAAAAGTGAAGAGAACTTGATTGCTTAGTCTACTACATATGAGTGTTCTTTTGCAATAAAAACATTATTCTACTCTAATGAATCATGTTACATGAAGTTATTTTTACAATAACAGTTAGCATTAGGGTTGGACACAGAACTATGTACTTAATATACCAAAGGTAATGACATATCAGATAAAAATAATTGCATGTCTAAAGGAAACTTTAACTATTTTAAATTTGGTTTCATTTTATGTTTTTTTTTATTTTTTGGTGGCATATTTCACCCCAGTTTTTTTATGCAACCAGAATTTTACTTTAGTCCCTCATATTTCTAACCCTGACAAGCAATTACTCATCATCATCATCTTCTTTCGGCTGTTCCCGTTAGAGGTCGCCACAGCAGATCACCTGTTTCCATTTCTTCCTGTCCTCTGCATCTTGCTCTGTCACGTCAACCACCTGCATGTCCTCTCTCACCACATCCATAAACCTTATCTTAGGCCTTCCTCTTTTCCTGTTACCTGGTAGCTTCATCCTTAGCATCTTTTTCCCAATATACTCAGCATCCCTCTTCAGCACATGTCCAAATCAACATAATCGTCCCTCTCTGGCTTTGTCTCCAAACCTTCCAACCTGGGCTGACCCTCTAGTATACTTATTCCTAATCCTGTCCACCCTCATCACACCCAGTGCAAATCTTTAATTCTGCCACATCCAGCTCAAACTCCTGCCTTTTTGTCATTGCCACTGTCTCCAACCCATATAACCTAGCTGGTCTCACTACCCTCTTGTAGACCTTCCCTTTCACTCTTACACGTACTCGTCTGTCACAAATCACTCCTGACACTCTTCTCCACCCACTCCATCCCGCCTGTACTCTCTTCTTCACCTCTCTTCCACACTCACCGTTACTCTGAACTATTGACCCCAAGTATTTAAACTCATCCAACTTCGCTACCTCTACTCCTTGCATCCTCACCATTCCTCTATCCTCCCTCTTATTCACACACATATTTTCTGTCTTACTCCTGCTGACCTTCATTCCTCTTCTCTCTAGAGCATATCTCCATCTCTCCAGGGTCTCCTCCACCTGTTCCCTACTCTCACTACAGATCACAATGTCATCTGCAAACATCATAGTTCACGGGGACTCCTGTCTGATCTCGTCTGTCAACATGTCCATCACCATTGCAAATAAGAAAGGGATCAGAGCTGATCCTTGATGTAACCCCACCTCCACCTTAAATGCATCCGTCACTCCCACCTCAGACCTTACCGCTGTCACACTACCCTCGTACATATCCTGTACCAGTCTTACATACTTCTCTGACACTCCTGACTTCCTCATACAATACCACAACTCCTCTCTAGGCATCCTGTCATATGCTTTCTCTAAGTCTACAAAAACACAATGCAACTCCTTCTGACATTCTCTGTACTTTTCTCATCAACACTCTCAGAGCAAACATCACATCTGTAGTGCTCTTTCCCGGCATGAAACCATACTGCTGATCACTAATCATCACATCCCTTCTTAACCTTGCTTTCACTACTCTTTCCCACAACTTCATGCTGTGACTGATCAATTTAATCCCTCTGTAGTTACTACAGCTCTGCACATCACCCTTATTCTTAAAAATCAGTACCAAAACACTTTTTCTCCATTCCTCAGGCATCCTCTCACTTTCCAAGATTTCATTAAACAATCTGGTTAAAAACTCCACTGCCATTTCACCTAAACACCTCCATGCTTCCACAGGTATGTCATCTGGGCCAACAGCCTTTCCATTCTTCATTCTCTTTATAGCTATCCTTACTTCCTCCTTGTTAATCCATTGTACTTCATGATTCACTATCCCTACATCATCCAACCTTCTCACCCTCTCATTCTCTTCATTCAGCAACCCCTCAAAGTACTCTTTCCATCTCCTCAACATACTCTCCTCGCTTGTGAGTATATTTCCCTCATTATCCTTTATCACCTTTACCTGCTGCACATCTTTCCTAGCTCGGTCCCTCTGTCTAGCCACTCGGTACATGTCCTTTTCTCCCTCTTTAGTGTCCAACCTTTCATACAACTCTTCATATGCCTTATCCTTAGCCTTCGCCACCTCTCTCTTTGCCATGCACCTCATCTCCTTATACTCCTGTCTACTTTCTTCATCTCTCTGATGATCTCACTTCTTCTTTGCCAACCTATTAAAAACCAAAAAGAGCAGCAACCGATTCAGCTTCAGGAGCCGCAGGCAAGTACGCACACACAATGAATGGTTTACTACAATGTAGTTCTGAGGAAGTCTGTTTTAAATTAAAGGATGAAACCGAGGTAAACCATTCGTTGTGTGTGCGTACTTGCCTGCGGTTCCTGAAGCTGAATCGGTTGCTGCTCTTTTTGGTTTTTAATAGTTTATTGTGGTGCTGCGTACATTTATTATTTCTTTGCCAACCTCTTTCTCTGTATACTCTCCTGTACTTCCTCATTCCACAACCATGTCTCCTTGTCATCCTTCCTCTGTCCAGATGTGATACTAAGCACCTTTCTAGCTGTCTCCCTTACTAGCTCTGCTTTAGTTACCCAGCTATTTGGTAACTCCTCACTGCCACCCAATGTTTGTCTTAACTAATCCCCGAACTCCACCTCACAATTACCCTTTTTCAATTTCCATTTGATCCTTGGTGCTGCCCTCACACTCCTCCTCTTAATCACCAACGTCATCCTACAAACCACCATCCTATGCTGCCTAACTACACTTTCTCCAGTCACCACTTTACAGTCTCCAATTTCCTTCAAACTGGCCCTCCTACATAAGATATAATCCACCTGCGTGCATCTTCCTCCACTCTTGTATGTCACCCTATGCTCCTCCCTCTTGTTAAAATACGTATTCACCACAGCCATGTCCATCTTTTTCACAAAATCCACTACCATCTGACCTTCTACATTCCTTTGTTTAACACCATACCGACCCATCACTACCTCATCCCCTCTGTTCCCTTCACCAACATGCCCATTGAAATTGGCTCCAATCACCACTCTCTCACCCTTGGGTACAGTCATCACCACTTTATCCAATTCACTCCAAAATTTTTCTTTCTCATCCATTGGACACCCAGCTTCTGGAGCATATGCACCACCAACATTCATCATTACACCATCAATGTCCAGCTTCATAAACATTACTCTATCCGACACTCTTTTCACCTCCAAAACACTATTAGTATACTGTTCCTTCAGAATAACTCCTACGCCATTTCTCCTTACATCCACACCATGATAAAACAATTTGAACCCACCTCTGATACACCTAGCCTTACTCCCCTTCCATCTGGTCTCTTGCACACACAATATACCAACCTTCCTTCTGTCCATCATATCAGCTAGCTTTCTCCCTATACCAGTCATACTGCCAACATTGAAAGTTCCGACTCTCACTACCACAGTCTTAGCCTTTCTCCTCTCTTCCTGTCTTCGGCCATGCCATCTGCCTCTTCTCCTCCTTCGGCGAACAGTAGCCCAATTTCCACCAGCACCCTGTTGGCTTACAGTACTGGTGGTGGTCGTTGTTAACCCGGGCCTCGACCGATCTGGTATTAAAATATTTATTGGTGTCTGTATGAAATGATTTGGCAAAGTTTTATGCCGGAAGCCCTTCCTGATGCAACCCTCCCCATTTATCCGGGCTTGGGATGGGCACAAAGAAATGCACTAGCTTGTGCATCCCCAGTGGCTTGGTTTGACAAGCAATTACTAATAATGAGAAAAACTGACAATATGTTCATATGTTCATAGGTGTGTACTAGGCTAATGGCTCTGAAGCCTTTACAAGCCTAGCTCATAGGATTACACTGGCACCATGCCACTTATTTCCCATTGCCTCTGTCAACTAGAGCCACTGGAGTTATCCCCAGGTGAATTGTCTATTTCCCATCCACTCATCAAGATTTATCTTGAAGAGGGCCAATGAGGTGCTCTGTTTGATATGTATGGGAAGTCTATTCCATAGCATGGGCAGTCTCAAGGTTATGAACCTGTCCCTACAGCACGTTCTGTTGATTGTGGTAATGAGGTTGAGGTCTCTGGAGTGTGTGGTGCCGAGGGATTAGGATTTCTTCAGATGTAGCATTTCTGTTAGAGCTGGTCAGACATGGCTTTGTAAGTCAAGCAGAGATCACCTCTAAGTAGGCGATATGAGACCGAGAATAGTTGGGAGTTTTTTGAGTCTGTCCATACAGGACAAGTGTTTAAGGTCTAGGATCCTCTTTGTGAGGTACTTTTGTGGCCCCTTCAATTTTTGCAGATGTCTGGTGAGGTACATGCCAAATGGGGCATTGTACTCAATGATTGGCCTAATGAGGGAAGAGTAGAGTGAGACAATGACCTCTTTCTTCCTGGATGTAAAACCCTTAGTAATGTGACACATAGAATGACTTTCTGACCACAGTAGCAATGTAGTGGTCAAAAGAGAGGTTGCTGTCAACCTGTGTTCCCAGAGCTCTTATAATGCCTTCTTTATTCAGTGGACAACCATCGATGTGGTAATTCATAGGAATTGGGTTTTTCCCAAAGGGGATGGCGACATATTTTTTGGGATTGAGCTTAAGGCCATGGTTCTGACACCAGTTGTTGGTCTCAGTGAGGCCTTTCTGTAGGATGTCAGCATCACTTGGGGAGTTAATAATAGCTCCCAACTTGCAATTGTCTGCGAACTTTGTCAGCCAGAGTCCCTTCGTGTTGGTCTGGACGTCAGAGAAGTGGATATCAAACAGGAGAGGACCCAGTACCGAACCCTGTGGGACTCCACTTATGACTGGTTGGCAGTCTGACTTGGAGTCAGCTACTTTCACACTGTGGATTCTATCTGTGAACCAGTTTGCAACCCACCTAGTGATATAGGGGTTGATGTCTAGCTTAGTGAGTTTTTCTATGATTCCTGAGTGGGGAATGGTATCAAAGACCTTGGCCAGATCAAGGTAGGCTGTATGAACCAATGATCAAAACTTCAAAATGGCAGCATTTCAAAGATCACATTGTGGGATCGCAGTACAGTGAAGACTGGAATATTTGCCCTTTCCTCACTGTAGTGTGATCTTGGAGTTGGAAAATATATAGCAGGGGTGTGGGGGGTGCAACCCCCTACAATACAAGCTTTGAAATTCTGCCATTTTGAAGTTTTGATCATTCGATTATGTTATCTTTTGATAACATAATATGAACCAGTATGAACCACCTTGCCTTCATCCACAGCTCTTGTGACTGACTCAAATAAGTCAACCAAGTTGAGCAGGCATGACCTACCCTTCACAAAACCAAACTGTATGGGATCCAGAGTTTGTAGATTCCCTATATTCTTGTTTATTAGGTCCATGATGATATGTTCCATAGCTTTGCATATCAGACTCGTCAGGTTAATGGGGTGATAGTTCCCAGGGTCTGTAGTCGCTATTCCTTTGTTGAGAGGGATGTCTGTAGTAGTGCGCCATTTGGTAGGGACAAAGCCTGACGTACGGCTGTGATTGAAAAGGGCACACAGGTGAGGTGCCAGTTCACTCTGTAGTTTATGTAGAACACTGCCAGGGATATTGTTATGTCCCATAGAAGCTGCATTCTTGGCCTTGGGTAACGCTGTTTTAACCTGTGCAGCAGTAATACTGGGTTCCTGGCAACCTACTGGTATTGTGATTGGTTCTTTGGGGGTGGAGTGGGGTAAATTTGGCACTGAATCTGTCTGCCAGTATATTGACAATATCTGTTGGCTCAGTGTAGGAATTACCATTGTGCAGTAACTCAGAGCAAATCTGGGTATTGCCATGGAGATTCTCTACATAACTATAGAAGGCCTTGTGGTTGTCTTTACTATCTGCTGCAATTCTGTTTTCATAGCTAGCTTTAGAGGATTTGATGAGGGATCTCAACTTTTTGTTGAGGCTGATAAGGGAGTTTTTTCCAGTCTTGGGACTTCACCTTATTCTGCATCAGTTTCCTCCTTCTGTTGTAGAATTTGTTTATGACACGGAACCACCAGATTGGCTTCCTTTTTTTGGAGGAGAGCGTCTTGGTTCTATTGAGTATGGCGAGATCCATGTATTTGTGTAAGTGTTCATACAGTGCATTGGTGTATGATTCAGCAGTCATGCAACTACTCTCTATTTGCATGGGTGCCGTGAAGTTAGCCACCTTTGTTTTTAGGAGCCGAAAGTTAGCTTTGGAGAAGTTTTTCATGTTCAAATGAAAGGAATTGTTATGGCTGAATGAGGGAGAATGGCTACTATATGAAGGTACAAACACAGGCTCAAGGAGAGGTGGAGGGCATTAGCTGTCATTAAGATGTTGCAGCAGGTTAAGAATTGGAGGAAGTTATAGAGAACTTGGGAAAGAGTAAGTAAGACAGATTTATTAGCATTTGGAGGGGACTTCAGGAATGTGAGGGGCAGAGAGAGAAAGCTTGGAGAAGGGAATTACAGTTGCAGAGATGATGCATTTTTTGGATGTGGTGGTCCAGATTTTTACTGCTATGTTTCAGTCCCATATTCATCCAACAGATGAGTATCCTGTACTAATAGTGCACCACACCAGCTAAGTTATTCAAGTATAGAATGACATAAGACAGTAGGTGATAGATGAGAGAGTCAATTAGATATGCAGGGTGCATGCTTGGAGATCGGAATGTTCTGGAATAAGGCAAAGGAGATGTTGGAAAGGGCATATAATAGAGGTGTGAAAGAAGCATGAGGAAGATGTGGGTAGGATGGAGGATATAATGATGGCGACAGGGTCAGACATACAAACTTGTAACGCATACAAACACTGATAAGGGAATGACAGACACTAAAAGGGGCACAATGAAGACATGCAACAGACAAAAATAAGACAACTAGTGATGGGGAGGACTGGATTACAAACATGTTGCACACAAAGAAGAGGAACACCATGATGGGGAACAGACTTGGGTGAGAACAGCCTGTTAAGGCATTCCAGAGGGGAACATGTCCAGAAATCCATTACCTCACTGACTGAATTCAGAGGCAAACTTTCCCACTGGTGATCTGAAGGTTAGGGCCAGGAGGCAATGTGACTCCAACTGTCATATGTAGAGGTGCTCCAGGATGTCAATACAGCCACCAATTCGCTATAACAAATGTTGGCTGATACAGGATGGCTCCAGTATGGCACTCACAGACAAGTAGCCTCTGCCATCCACTGAAAAAGCAGCAGTAGAGGCCACCAGAAAGCCCTCCAAGTTGTTTTCCACAGTGTGACCTCCATCACACTGGAGAGGCATGCCTGGAGAACCTGCTTTTGCCATGCTGGCTGCTGCATCACTGCTGCCTGTTATACAGCCAGTCCTGCAGAAACATTTAAATAAAATGGAGAAAAACAACTAACCAACATAATTAAAACAATAAAACGAGAAAAAGAAATGACTAGGCTACAAATATAATAATGTGTGATATGGTACACTTTGCTAAGGGAGACTCTGAAAGGAGAAATAAGTCAGCACAGCAAGGTAAATCACTGGCTAGGGATAATCGATTATATGACTGAGGATAATACTGTAGGATCTGAATATAGACTAAATGTCACAGGTGTGTGGAAAAGTAGCATGGTATATGGATAAAAGCCAGTATTAATGGCCAGTGAACAAAGAATTAAAGGAGAAATAATTAAAATAAAAAAATGTTCACACCACTCTCATGGCACAGAGGGATAAAACCCTAACTGCAAGCCAGATGGCTCATGTTCAATTAGATTGCAATGGAGCTGGAAGGAATTAGGATGGGAGTAAGTGGCATACAGCTTGTCCAATGTGGGAAGGTGGAAGGGAGGTGACTTGGCTCATCACATAGGGGACACCCACAGGGAGTTCCAGTTGGTGCACTCCATGGATTCCAGGTCAGAGGACAGGCTGTTGTGGTGTAGCCACATACATTAGAAGGCAGTCCCATGTGGAACCTTGCATGCTCCTTGTGATGCCTGTGCCCTGGCCCAGCAATCAAGGAGCCTCAATCCTCACCACTCAGACCAGAGTAGGAAAGGATAACAAATACACACAGTAAAGTGCAATTTCCCTTAAGAGCACACAGAGATCACAGTCAGTCTGGGGCTGGTTGCTCCCTTGCTCTCCAGGTCCCCAATAAGACTCCCCACTGGCACAGCTGCCCAAGTAGCTGACACACACACTTTGAGATAAGAGTTTATACAACCACACAGACACTTCTGGGGAAGGCTGTCACAGGTTCTCCAGCTGTGCTCCTTTTACCCGACTATATGGTAGTACCCTGCCACCACCCAGCTAATAATTATCGGCTACTAAAAGGCCCTTAAAAGGGTGTCCAATTATTACTGTGCAATATTATTATCCAATTGGTAAGTGTGACTAATCAGTCAAAGCTTATTTGGCATGACTTGGACAGTAAACTCTATAAATATGCAATGTACTCTAGAGTTTACATTATCTCTACTCAAACCAGCCACAGTTAAAAGGTTTTAAAATATTTAATAATAAATAATTAAAACCACAAGACAATACTTAATACTACACAATCAATGCTAGTAATGCGTTCAGAGATCACACAGAAATACTTAAAATAATTCAGTAGTACAGTTCTGACATAACAGAAAAAACACTTTGTCTACTTTTTCTGATTTCTAGCTATTTCTACAAGAAAACACACTACTAAAATAACTTACTTAAATATAGAGAGCACAAGGCAGTGCTGAGTTGGATGTTCAAGACAAAAATGCTTAATGCCTTCTGATTCTCTGTGTTTAAATTGCTATTACAGTTCTGATATACATTACATAATCTTTTTACACTTTCCTGGTGTTCCCAGGCTACACATTAATTGCATTTGCATTCTTAACATCTCCCTTTTGTTATCTTGCAGCTGGTCAGGAACAGAGCAATAAAAATACATTTGCATTTTTAAATCTAGCAATTTAACTCTTGGTTAAAACAATAGAAAGAATTTCTTCATTTAGACTTTTCGGCACCACTGCTACTTCAAAGGGTCACCACATGCACTTTGGTCAGTAGAGTGCACTGTTGTCACATTTATTTTTAGTTCCACATGTAACAGTACTTCTTTACATTTAAGACAAGAAGCCTGTAGTTTACATTCATATTTACAAATGACAGAATTATCTGCAAAATTATATCTGGCTAGGCTGGCAGCCTTCACCCTTCTCTACCAGTCTTCACACTCCTCCCCCAAGAAGACCACCAACCCTAGTGTTCCTTGGAAGTTGCTAAGGGGATACTAGAAGGCTGATGACTGGTGGATAAAAAAAGGAAAAAAAATGCTGACTGCAGTTGTCATATATGACATGGCAAATGCAGGACTTACTGGCACAGTTTAGTAAAGTAGCACAGGTAACATTGTTAAAAATTAGCAAACTACACAGGCAAAACAAATCCTCACTGCTGTCCTCACTGCTGTGGTAAACAGATTCACTACATTTTTTATACAAATGACAAATACATGGGTAATAGTGGCATAGTTTAGGACATTAGCACAATTAAAATAGTAGTCCAGAAAGCCAAGTAACAATTGGGCAATGATGAATCTATAAAATGCAAAAAAAAAATGTTCAGTAATGCGATAAACAAGTTAAATATAGGTATACTAAGGCATACATTTGTAAACTTACCCTGCTGCCTGCCAAGTCTGGTTGGACTCTTCTGACAGGCTATCATATTTTCTGCTCCTGCTGAAAAATAGCAAGAGCACATTAATGAGCACAGCATAGCATGACAACAGAAAAATCAGAAATCTTGCTAATATCTTCTAACCTCTTCTTATTATTATTGGCAAAGAAGGTCTATATGAGGCCTTCACAGATCACTGTGTGTTATGTCAGCTGAGTTTGTCAGAGTGGGTAATTGCCATGGCATCACTTGACATTACCCTGGTAAATGCATGCACAACAACCACCTTATACACAGCACTTTGAATCATCCCTCAACATGGGCTCTTTATACTCCATGTCTAGCAGGTATAAAACAATTTGGCACTCTGTACTGCACCATGTGGAGCCCTGCCACAGCCCAATCATGCTGAGGCCATATTCATTTGTCTGGTGAATTTCTGTAGTGCAAATTAAATCTGAAGACAGAATGTCACATGTTACAGAGACCATGTGATGTGCACTGGTGGGCAGCAGAGTAACACAATGCCCATCTATGGCAGTTTGATGCATGCAGTCAGTAGCATGGTGAGGGAAGGAGATGCGTGGTTGGGATCCATGGTCATTAGAGGAATGCTCATCTTTAATAATGAGGCCAGGTTCCACAGCTATGCACACCTTAAGTGATGTCATTGCTCATGCATGAGCCAAACTGGACCCAACTATATGTGCAAAGCAATGCAATGCATTACATTGCATTATAAGTGCATTTCAGAGACAATTGAGGTTAGTCACCTCACTAACATAACTGCACTATGAGTTCTATTTTAGCAGGATAAAAAGCATGGTCATCATTTTGCAAGAGACTATACTACAACAAGGAGCACAAAATGCAGAAGAAAGTTGATAACTGGGTATACCGAAATACAGGGAAAGTGTCAGCAGACAGAATTACTTGTAATACACACCACCATTGCAGTGACTTCTCCAGGATGTAATACATGGTTGTCCCATAGTGTGCCTTGTGTGTGCTAACACTGCAATGGCCATGACAGAGGTCTGACAGAATATGGAAGGTGGACTCCAACAGAAAGGTCACAGGGAAGAGATAGGGCACATTGCAGTCCTGATAGGGTGTGCAATTAGCCATGACCTAGTGAGTTGCCAGCACAGCTTTCCTATCTGTTAGAGGGGAACATAAAGGCAAGGAAGAGGGAGCCGGCCAGCTAAGCTTTAGTCCTGCTGAGTTAGTGTCTTAATAATGTCACACAGGCAGACAGACAGTATGGATACACCCATTCTGTTGTTTGCAGAGGTGAAAGGACAACATATATGTCTCACAAGCACACAGTTGCCACACTATGACACAGTATCAGAACAACTACTTTACAGCAGTGCACAAAATAGTGGTAATAAGGTCAGTGAGGGGACAAGTGGTGGCTGCATAAAAACTCACTCACTGATCCACTTGTGTACCCGGATGTGTACTGCAGGTTTTATGGCAACAACAACAATAACAACAACAACAAAATAACAGCACCTAGAAAAGTTCACTGTGCAGGAAACTGATGTGCAACTGGAAACCCTATTCATACATGACAGGAGAATGCTGGAAGGCTAAAGTGCACAAGACCTTACAGAACCAGGTGTGGCAGGAACTGGTGCAAGCCATCATCATGGTAGGTGAGCACAACAGGACATCAATGCAGGTATATTTTAGGGTCTCTAACATGATTATCCATACTAAGGGCCAAGGCTCAGGACATAATCATGGACAAGTAATCACTGGGGTGCATTCCCAACACTCTGGCAGCTCACAGAACTGAAGAGGTCCTACTACCTTTCAATTTTATCTGAGAGATCACTAATTACCAGTGGTGGACTCATACCTCTCAACTGTACAGATTTTCACAGACTGTCCAGATTTTTGTCTCATATGTTTGGACTGTTTCTCATAAAATTGTGTTTTTGGGAAGTCATTGGCAAACCATTGAGTATTGAATTCAGAAAATAATGATAGACCTTCAAGCTTCACATTTCATACCCTTCAGAAAATTCATGTTAATGCAAAACCTGTTATTCTATCAACTTTTTAAGTTTGTCAGAGCAGTATTTAAAAACTGTCCCTATTTTTGAGCCTTTGTCCTCTGTTTTGTATAGTGTTGCCCAGATTTTTTGCTTTAAGAGGTTGAGAGGTAAGGTTGGACTGGATGTGGGAGCCAGACTGGTCAAGGCTGGCAGAGTGTCTGTTGGGGTGGCTCAAGTGAGTACTGGCAAATGCCATTCCTGTTAAGACATTGCCTGGCATGACTGCATGGTGTATCACACACTTCTGTTTGTATTAATGACACCCAGGGATATCATGGCTGCAACTTAGAAGACCTGTGCCACAAGGTATGACTGCCTAAGTGCATGTGGCAGATGGACCAGGAGATTAGAGGAACATACAATTCCAATAAGACACTGATGGTGCTCTTCACTCAGTCACACCATTACACATTTCTGTCATACAGGGAAGTTGGGCCTGTTACAGAGATAAGCATGGATATGTTCATGGGTTATGTATATATGCAGCACATGGCAGTCTGTTTGATGTGTAGTGGTGGGAGGCTGACATGTACTAACTCACATACTGCTATGTTATGTTATTTGTATGCATTCACATGGTTCGCTGTGAGAAAATCTGGCAGTACAAGTCAGAAAATGCCTGATGTCAATGAGTCAGTAGAGGCTGACAATGATAATTGTGTTTAGCGTAGGGTGTCTGGTACATGTCAGCCCCACACATGACACTCAACACCAATGTAGTCAGTAGCATCAGTGGGTCACACCTTCTCTGAAGGGCACACATGTCTAGCCATAGACAGATACTAATCAGGCAAAGATAGATCTGAACAGTTGGCTGCATGACCTGCATGAAGTCCTTCAACCATTGCAGTGAATGCAGGAGTAAATATGGGCAATGACAACCTATGTGGCAGCAATTAGTGCATATCTGCAGCTGCCTGGAGCTTGTCACTGTAACAGAGGTAGGGGAATGTTGCACACTGCAGGTATATAGAGCTATTTATCACAAATGGCACACACCATTACCAAGAGGGTCACACTGTCCATGGCTGCCTTCAGTTATGGCCACAGAGACTCACCTAGCTGTGGCTGACACTTAATCTGACTTAAGTTTGGCCTCCAACCCAGCCATGAACATTCAGATGGCCATAGCCAATGCTGTTCTGGCTGCACTGTTTGTTCTGCTCCATGCCATGGCAATGAATGCTTAACAAGATCTAACCAATGTTCCTCTGACACCACTGTGTGCTCTACCTTGTCTATGAGGACATCTAGCTCCATTGTGGGCACACCTAACTCGGTATGCCAGTCAGGGTACCAGAGTTCAATACAACTCCACTCCCCTGTAGGTGTCCCATGCCTACCACTTACCTATGCCTAACCAAAGTGTAGTAGGCAGCCATTCATCTGTCAGAACCACAGAGCAGTGGCCAAGGTGACATTCCTGCACATGTAAATAATGTGTTCCACTATCTCCTCGAGCATGTCTTTACACCTGATGTTGCAGGACCTATGATACACAAAGCAATCATTCTATCCATGGAACATTTCCTAAGGAATTGATCCCTGTTACCCCAAAACTCCCAAAGCCATGCATGCACTTACTACAGGCACCACCCATGGCCAACCCCCCCCCCCTCCCACTAGCTTTGCATTCCCGTATCACTGTGGCCCTCTTATACTCTTGCTCGCCCCTCTGTCTAAAGTGGATATGGTAATGTGTGATGCACATTTGTGTTTTTTTTTTTACGGCCCATTGTGCTGGACCAGATGATACATCTTTGCCAGTGCCACAGCATATTGCCCTCTCCTCTGCCTTGCACCAGGGCCATTGAAGCCATGAAACCATGTTCTCACAAGGGTCATCTTTTACTGCTGGCACAAGTATGTCTGCCAGTGCTATGTTCTCCTCTTGTTTTTGTAACACCACAAATATTTTTCTACATGTCTCTGGAGCATATTGCAGTGCATCATCTGATGTTGCTAGGCTATGGAAATGGGTCTCGAGTACTCAAAAATAATGTTTAACAGTGTTCCATGTCTGTGCCAATGTGGTGTTGCATGCCATCTTCACCATGGTAAGAGAGCTGCAACTAAGGTCATCAACCCTAGGTCCAAGGCATACAAGACATCACTAGAAGCATACGGCAGCAAACGCCATTATGAGGTATCTTCTACCTGTATACGTTAGACTGGTATGAACCAATGCAATGAAATGTGGTATAGCAGAGGACCATATCAACAACAATACAGATAAACAAATGAACTCTGCAACGCTGAAAATAAATTTTAATAAAACGTGAAGCTTTCAGATAAGATCCTTCATCAATACATTTCATAGTTTAAAAAATCACACTTTAAATAACAATTATGGATAGTCACATGACGTTATATAGCCAATACTCTATGACCACTAATAAAACAATTAAACAATTAAAAAATTTAAAAAATAGTTTCATCTCAAACACTTTTGCTTATGCTTAAGAATAGGTTTCAGAGACCATTTTATTTATTCCTGGAACACAATCAGCTTCAACTACAAAATCTATTCATATTCTTTGCATTCTAACCTATTGTTTAGATCCCCACCCCTAATATGTTTAGATATCATGTCCATAACTGTAAAAGTAAAAAAGTGATCATAACCTCTTTCTTTCTGATGTTGGGCTAAATAATTAGTTATTATGCCCCTTCTCATCTCAGACTTGTGCTCAACTATCCTGTTTGTCAGTTTTCTAACAGATTTTCCTGTATAAAAACTGGTACATTTTTTACATGTTGCTAAACAAATAACATAAATGGAATTACAAGTAGCTAAACAAGAACATTCAAAGTGGACAAGGAGGGGTGCAATTATTATCATGGATCATGTTAAGTATATTGCTAAAAATGTGTTTTGAGATGAGTCTTCATTAGACTGGACCTTCATAGCATCAAAGGTCTGTCAATGTATGCACACCAACCAACCATCTACTTGACCCAGTGGAAAGTTCTCCAAATTAAGTACTGGTATATGATACATCTAAGCAAGAGGGAGGTACTGTGAGAACTGCCTGGATGGGGCACAGAAACATTGTATATAATACCTTATGCATTACACATCACCTGGCACTTAATGGATTGAAAGACCTTCTAGCTGAAATACTGAATTTTTTATTTATTATTTATTTAACATTTGTTTACCAGGATAATCCGACTAGACAACATATGTCAGTTTTTAGCAGAGTCCTGAGGAGAAAAGCTCCACAGAGTTACAAAGTAAGATGAAAAGTTAAAAGAAGTAGTTAACAAAGTTTAATAATACTTAAGAAAAAAATAAACATATTTAAGTAATATTATCAGTAAATAAAAACAGGATTGTGATGGAAGTTTATGACAACAGATTTACATAGTGAGGATAAGTACAGAGTTTGTACAGTTGACATTACAGTAAGTATTTACACTATATACAATATGTCTAAGTGGAATACAAGTCAGTAGTCAGTGTTCATCAGTGATGAGTAATACCTAGTATAGGGTGTGTAAAAGGAGGGGCATTACAGTTGCATATATAGTGTTCATGGAAGTATGATTTAAGGAGTTTTCTGAATGTGCTATAGTTGTCTAGTAGCCAGAGGTCTGGGGGGAGGGTGTTCCATAATTTTGCAACTTCTTAAGGGAATAGATTCCCCTGAGCTATTTTACATGTGATGACTTCAATTAGGGCTTTGTTACTGGATCGTAGTTCCCTGTTGGTGCTGTGAAAGCTTAGGAGGCCTGCTAGGGAAGGGGTTTTATCAGGGCTGTATAGTATTTGATGGGCTAAGTTGAGTTGGTGGTAGTGTAGTACGTATGGAAATTCTAGCCAGTGTAGTTTCTGTAGGGACTGGCAGTGGTAAGAGCATGATTTAGCATTGGTTGCAAACCTAGCTATTTTGTTATAGCAAGTTGAAAGTTTCATCAGGTCAGTTTTATTTAAATTTGTTAGCACTGGGGATGCATAGACCAGCGTTGATAATAGATAAGTTCTTGCTATGGCTGTTCTGGATTCACAGGTTAAGAACTTGTTGCTACGGTAGAGGCAACCTAGCTTTTTTGTAGACTTTGGAAATGGTTAGGGATATATGTTTATTGTATTTAAGTTGTCAGTCTATTGTGAAACCTAGGAGTTTGGCCTCAGAGACAGGCGTGATGAGGGTATTATTGGCAGAGTGAATGGTGAAGGTGGAGTCATTGGGCTCATTTGGCTGGAATAGCATTAGTTGTTTTTTTTAGGGTTCAGTATCACTTGAAAGTTGTTTAGCCAGTTTCCTATCTCTGTAAAGGATTTTTGGGCTATAGTTTGTAGGAGATGGATGGTGGGTGAGGAGCAGATTAGGGTAGTGTCATCTGCATATTAGACTATATTGGCATTTGTGGTTGTTAAGTGGAGTTGGTTTGTAAAGATGTTGAAGAGGAGTGGACCGAGGGTTGATTCTTGGGGGATGCCACATTTGACAGGGAGTGGGGAGGATAGAGAGTTGAGCCATTTAATGGATTGAGAGCGGTTGTCTATGTAGCTACTGAACCATTATATGGTTGAGTAGCCAAGGTTGATTTCAGAGAGGTAGGATAGGAGTTTATGGTGGGAAACTGTTTCAAATGCTTTGGATAGGTTTGGAAGGTGCCGGAGACAAGTTTTCCTTGTTTTCTGTATAAGTTTATGCGGTTGCTAAAGTGGATTAGGGCACTGGTGGTACTATGAGCTGATCGAAAGCCATGTTGTGTTTTAGAGAGTAGGTTATTGGAGAGTAGATTGGGATAGAAGTTGGTAATGGATGCATCGTTCACAGGTTCATAGGTTCATAGGTATGTATTAGGCTATCGGCCCAAGGGCCTAAGAAAGCCTAGCCAACAAAGTTCCCTGGCTTACACCAACCCAAGAAAGTTAATTTCCTGTGCCCCTGTCAAGCAGAGCCACAGAAGTGATCCCCGGGATGTATTTCCTATTTCCCATCCACTCATCAAGATTTTTCTTGAAGAGTGCTAATGAGGAACTTTGCTTGACATAAATGGGTAGTTTGTTCCAGAGTATGGGAAGTCTCTGGGACAGGAATCTATCCCTCCAGCAATTCCTGTTTATTGTGGTGACAAGGTTTTGGTCCCTAGAGCATGTAACTCATAGGGATTGGGATTTCTTTAGGTGCAGCATGTCCAACAGCTCTGGGTTTGACATAGCTTTATATGTTAGGCAGAAAGCACCTCTGAGTAGGCGATAGGCTACAGAATAAAACTGTAGTTTTTTGAGATGATCAGTCTAGGGCATCTGTTTGAGGCCAGTAATTCTCTTTGTGAGGTACTTCTGTGGCCTTTACAGCTGCTGCAGATGTCTTGTGAGGTACATTCCAAAAGGGGCATTGTACTCTATAATGGGTCTAATGAGTGTCGAGAAGAGAGGAACAATGATCTCTTTTTTCCTGGATGAGAGCCCTTTTGTGATGAGCTAAGCTATGTCAAAGGATTTCCTGACTACTGTGGTAATGTGATTATCAAAGGAGAGACTACTGTCCACCTGGGTCACAAGGTCTCTTATCACACATTTGGTGTTAAGAAGACTGCCGCCTATGTGGTAGTTCATGGGTACAGAGTTTTTACCAAAGGGGATAACAATGCACCTTTTGGCATTGAGCTTAAGGCCATGGCTCTGACACCAGGCATCTGTCTCAGTGGGGCCCTACTGTAGGATGTCCACATCATTTGGGGACTTGACTATAGCTCCTAGTTTGCAGTCATCTGCGAACTTTGTTAGCCAGAGGCCTTCTGTGTTAGCCTGTATGTCAGAGAAGTAGATACCAAACAGGACCCAGGACTGAACCCTGTGGTACTCCACTTGTCACTGGTTTGAAGTCAGATTTGGAGTCTGCAACTTTTACAGTGTGGGTTCTGTCAGTGAGCCAGTTAGCAACCCATCTTGTGACATAGGGATTTATACCTAGTTTAGTGAGTTTAGCTATAATTCCAGAATGGGGGATGGTGTCGAAAGCCTTGGAGAGGTCAAGATAGGCTGTGTGAACCACCTTACCCTCATCTACGGCTTTGGTGACTGCCTCAAAGACGTTGACCAAGTTCAGGTGGCAAGATCTGCCTTTCACAAACCTGAACTGGGTGGGGTCCAGAGTTTGGAGGTTACCAATGTCTTTGTTTATAAATTCCATGATGATACGTTCCATGGCCTTGCAGACGAGGCTCGTCAGGCTAATAGGGCGATATTTCAAAGGATCATTGATGGCTTCCCCTTTGTGGAGTGGGGTAACTGTTGCTCTGATCCATTCGGTGGGCACAAAGCTTGATGTGAGGCTATGATTGAACATGATGCTTAGGTGGGGAGCCAGTTCGTTCTGAAGTTCGTGTAAAACACAGCCTGGGATGTTGTCTGGTCCCATGGATGCTGTGGCTTTAGAGAGTGCTGCTTTTACCTGTGGAGTTGTGATTACAGGGACTCTGCATTCTTCCTGTATAGATATGGGCCCTTTAGGGGGTGAGAGGGGGGTAAAGTTAGCATTGAACCTATCTTCCAGGATGTTGGCAATATCAGTTGGTTCTGTAATTTTTGTGCCATGGAGCTGTAACTCAGAGCAGATCTGGGTGTTGCCTTTGAGATTCTTGCCAAAGCTATAAAATGCTTTGTGGTTGTCCTTAGAGTCAATGGCAATCTTGTTTTTATAGCTAGCGTTGGTGGATCTTATAAGGGATCTCAGCTTTTTGCTGAGGTTGACCAGGGAGCTCCTCCACTCATGGGATTTTACTCTTTTTTGCAACAATTTCTTCCTTCTGTTGTAGAGTTTGTTTATGGCAGGGGACCACTAGATTGGCGTCTTTTTTTGGAGGATACCATCTTGGTTCTATTTGGGATAGCACGATCCATGCACTTGTGTAAGTGCTTATAGAGTGCATTTGTGTAGGATTCAGCAGTCGTAACTGTATTGCCCATCTGCATGGGTGTCATGAAGTTCACCACTTCTGTCTTAAGAAGCATGAAGTATGCTTTGTAGAAATTTTTTACCATGGTTTCCTTAATGGGGGGTGGGGGCGGGATGTGGATATCTAGGGTGATTAGCTTATTGTCGGATCGGACCAATGAGGAGTTGACTTCAGGTGTGGAACACCGGTCACTCATGTTGGTAATGACTAAGTCTAGGATGTATCCAGGACTGTTTGTAAGCTTCTGTGCCCCAAGCCTTTCTGTGTTGTAGGGAAGCCTTCTAGCTTATCAATGGGAGTGGTAAGCACTGGTGGGGGTTTGGATAAGTTGATCCAGGGCATTGGAATTTATGAATTCCAGAAAGCGCTGAGTGAAGGAGTTGGTACATGAGTAGTTTTCCCAGTTAATGGTGGGGTAGTTGAAATCGCCCAATATTAGGGTGTTTGCTTGAACCCTAATATTTTCCAGTATATCAAGAAAAGAGGAGTGGGAATCCTAGGGCATGGTGGGGGATCTGTAGCAATCTACAATTTGGATTGCAGTTTTGCCCAGAGTTAGTTGCACTTGGATAACCTTGGCTGCATTATGCTGAACAACTAGCCTGGAGGTGTGGATATCCTTAATGAATATGGACACACCTCTGCCTTTGGTGTTCCGGTCCAGGTTAGATGGCCAAAAAGTGTGGTATGAGTTATAGCCTGGTAATGCAGGGGTGCTCTCTGGAGCCTTGAACCAGGTCTCAGTCACTGCACAGACATCGATGTTCTCCATTTTAAGGAGTGCCTCGAGTGAGTGCGTTTTGAGATTTAGACTTCTAGCATTGAGTAGCATTACCCTCAGTTTTTGCTTACCTGTTCCTGTTATGGTGGTGAATTTGTCATTTCAACCTTGCCTAAAAAAGGCACTATAGGGGTGGCAAGAGCCTTTGCCAGTATCTGGAATCCCAGGGGTGACAGGTGCAGGCCATCTCTGGCAAAGCATTGTGGTTTGTCGACCATGTCGTCCCAGGCAGACAGATACTGGATCCCCTTAGAATGACACCAGAAACTTAGCCAATTGTTGAAGTCAATAATTTTGTCCTTGTACTGCAGTATCATTCTGGTCAATGGTAGGATGCTACTCAGGGCTAGGGTCATACCTGATTGGGCTACATGATCGGAGAGTTCTTCCATGTCTCTTTTCATGTAGTCCAGGCAGGTACGTCTCAGGTCGTTCACACCAACATGGACAATCACAGCGTCATATGTGTACTTGCTGATGAGTGACCTGAGTGCGTGGGTTATGTGGCTGATCCTGGCACCCGACAGGCAGCTGACAGTGACCGTCTCCTTGTTTAGCCTGGTGAGTGGGACATCAGTGTGCCTGACTATAGAGTCACCTTTGACTAGTGTGTTGCGTACGTTGTTTTGCCTTATGAGCTGTGGTCGAGTGGCACACTGAGTCTGTGGGCTGTGTGTCATTTGGGTTGTGTTGGTGGTGGGAGTTTGCTTGTGTTTCTGCTTTGGAGGTCTCTGTTGCTTGAGCAGATTATTATTGAGACCCTCCGTGAATGTTTTGTGTTTCTATGTGTGGATTTTGGTGGTGTAGGTTTAGTGGGACTATGTGATGAGTGTGGTGTGGTGCAAGTGTTTACCTTCTCCTCTTGACTATCAAGTTCAGTCTTGGTTGGAGAGATCTTTACCTCCAGTTTGGCTAGATAAGTGCATCTCTCACAGGTTGTAGTGTTGGGTGGTAGGATGAGAGGGTTGTCTGTGTACATGAGGCAATTGCTATATTGCCCCAAGATGCCCAGATTCATCAGATAGACAGGAGAGAACACTGGAAGCTGACCCTTGAACATGCCTGAATAAAAAAATATTTTCCTCTAGACAAGTGAGGAAAGTCAGTACAAAAACTGTTTTCCTGTAGGTAATGAGGAAGGGTGAGTGCTGTAGTAATTTGTAATTTATTTAGTGCTTACAAGTTCTGAACAAGTGCTGAGCACGGATAAGCAAATTCAAGTGCTAAAACTAAAAATCTTTACCTGGGTCTTGTTGTAGATAGGCTACCTAGTGCTTACCACTCCCACTGATAAGCTAGAAGGCTTCCCTCCAACACAGAAAGGCTTGGGGCACAGAAACTTACAAACAGTCCTGGATACAGCAAATCTGTATCTGGATTAGACTACTTACAGGAAAGGCAGAAAACAAGCTTGTAATTTATATATATATATATATATATATATATATATATATATATATATATATATATATATATATATATATATTTTAGTTAAGTGGGTTGGCTTTCTCAAAAACTTCTCTCTGTGTTAGAAAGAATGAGCTAATAGTAGCAAAAACACTTTAAATGCAGTACAAGCTAGCACACTTGAGTGTGTAGCAAAATTAAGGTAAATACAGTTTAAATAAATGTAGATAAGTTAAAAATGACAAAAACAAGTTTATGAAAAATCAAATAAGAGCACTTGAACACTTAAAAGCACACAGAACAGCAAATTAAGGTAATAAGGTAGCAGACAGTTATGTAGGAGCAGCTCAAAAACTATTAGTATTTTTATTTTTTTTTTCAAGAATTTTTGATAAGGATAAAAGGATTGTGTTGGGATGGTAGTTGGAGATGTCGGTGGAAGGGATACCTTTGTGAAGGGGTATGATGTATGAGGTTTTCCACAAGGATGGAATGTATTGTTCATTAATGGATTTATTTATTAATAGTGAGATTGAGTAAGCAATGGCCTTTGATGTGAGTTGAAGGTATTCAGCTGTGAGGTTGTCAGCAGCGAGGGTGGTTGGTTTCAGTATAGCAAGAAGTTTTTGGATGGCTAATATAGATACTGGTTTAAGTGAAAAGGTGATGGTGGTTATTTGGCTTTTGAGGGTTGGTGGGGGGTGTAGGGACTTGTATCATGTATGAGTGTCAGTATGGAGGAGGTAAACAGCTGTTGAAGTTGGAGGCTATAGCTAGACTAGAGCTTTGTATATAGGGTTGCCACCTTTCATTGTGGCTAAACCAGAGTAAAGCCACACCCCTCGCATCACCAGTAACTATGCCCATATTCTGCCCATTTTGTGATGTCACGGTGACATCACTTGGTGGGGAATGCCCTCTTTTTCCATTCCCGCTGCCTGTTTTTGGCTGATTTAGTATGCTTTTTTGCAGAAAAGCATAGTAAATCAGCCAATTTACAAACTCCGATAGTCTGTTTCTTTTTTTGAAACAGAATACTGGAGTTTCTACAGTGTTTTCCGGACTACCAGAAAATCAATTGGCAACCCTACTTGTATATTTGGTGGTGGTGTGCTGTTTTTTTCGGGTTGGAGGATATTGTTCACTGCAACCCAGAATTTCTGTGGATTGTTACTATATTTACTTTTTGTTTGACAATTTTAACCTGCTTTTTTGCCTTTTTTTCTAAGTTCTAAGAAGGTCTATCTAGTTTTGGGTGTTTTATGCTGTTGCCACATTTTCCATGCTTTTTCCCTTTGTTTTAGTAGGGCCTTTGTGAATTTCTGTAACCAGGGGGCAGGATTACTGAGCATTCTAATTGTTTTGATTGGAGCTAGTTGATTTATGATCATTAAGAATGTGGAGTTAAAGTATTCTACTGCCTTCTCTAGGGGGAGGATTTTGATGGGAGCCCAGTTATAGGTTTTTAAGGTTTCTGGGAATAGGTCTGAGGGGAAGTTTTTACAGGAGCGGGTTTGAAGCATGGAGGGTGGGGTGCTGCATTTAAGTTTGTGTTGAAGGATAAAGGTTGGATTGTGGTCACTGAGAGAATTGGGTAGTGTACCACAATGGTGAGCAGTGTTGACTTGGATAGTGAGGATACAGTCTAGTATGGATTCTCTTTTGGTGGTCTTGTCTATATGTGTGGGAGTTGGATAAGTTGGGTGAAGTTATATAGGTTAATGTGGCTGGTTGGTATTTCATAGTGGATGGAGTTCCAGTCGATGTTGACATCTCATAGAACTATGGTTTCTTGAGGAGGAAGTGGGAAGCCCAGTGAATTATTGATTCTAGGGTATTTATATTGTCACCTGGTGGGATGCAAATGCCGAGTAGGTTTAGATGTTTGTGTTGGTTTAGAAGGAGTGTAGCAAGTATAGTCTCAGCCTTTATGGGGATTGGGGGTTATTTTTGTTGGAGCTGGATGTTTAAGTAAGATTTGAAAAGTAGAGCAACACCTCCACCTCTTTCATGTGCTCTGTCTGCCCTTAGAATGTTGTAACCGGGTGGGGATATACGGTTCTCTTGGATATGAGGCTTAAGCCATGTCTCTGTTATGAGCATTATGTTGGGGTTGTATATAGAGATAGCTGAATGCAGCTCTTCTATTTTGGTCATGATACTATGAATGTTCAGGTTTAGTATTAGCAGGTCTGTTGGTTTGTATTTAAATAAGAGGTGGTTGTTTGTATTAGTGGGGGTGGAAATTGGGCCAGGGTTGGGGCAGATAACACCACCTAATAGCAGCTGAGTGAATGCTGTGCAGTGCAAGTCAGACCCTTAATAGTAATGTAGACACAGTCAGTCCCCCTCAGGACCTCAGTGAAATGGCCTATGCCATAGAATTTATGCCTCAAGTCAATAACTCAAGGAAATTAATCCTGTGCCAAAATATCATAACAGTATCATAGAACTATTAAATGTCTCAAAGGATGATGCTTGAGGAAGCACCTGTTTTTGCTTTTTGCTTTAATAAAAGTGATTTGTGACTAGTCATGTCTTCTTTTGAGACATTTAATAACTCTGTTTCATAGAATGCCTGCATAGTAGTGGATTTTTCCTCTGCTGTTCAGAGAAAACAGATGTGCTCTTTCACATGCAATGACATCACATCCAGTAAATGATGTAGGATGTTGATATGTTTCACCAGTTAGACAGTGAGAGTCCTCATAGCAAGGATGGTTAATGCCCCACAACTCTTCCTGCCTGGTGGGACAGGCAGTTCATTCATTCCCACTTAATCTCATATGAGGATGGCGCATGGCTACTAGCTCTTTTAATTTCTCCAAGTGGTTTGGGTTTATAATACCATGACGTGAATGGACCCCAATCCTAAGTCAAAGTACGATTAAAGTCCATGAAATTAGTATTGTTTCAGTCTTTGATGTCAACCAGAATTGCTCTTCATAGTACCCGTAATGTGCCCAGTAATGACTCCTTCTGCAACTTGTACAGGGTTACATGTATTGGTAACATATCTAAATACAATTGTAGATTAGTTTTATAAGACCCATTTCTCCTACTATTATTGGAACTCTCTAGGTATCTTTCATCCACATTGCTCTCATTTCTGCCTGCAAATCATAATATTTTATGGCTCTGTGTCTCTCTGTATGCAAGACACTGAAGTCACTGGGTGTAGTGATTTCAGTGATCAGTGCTACGTTTGTCTTCTTTTCATGGACCACTATATCTAGTTGTCTCACATATGTCTTTTCAACTGTTGGTAATGGGTGATCCCATGTGATCATTTTCTTTGCTTTGTGGCTCATGTTTCCAGTGTTTTTCAGCTGCTTCAGTGCCATAATGTTTGCACAATCTCCAGTGCAACAGTCTTGACACATTCTTATGGCTTTTAATTTACAGTCCTTCTGCCATTAGTATGTCAACCAGCAATGAGGTGTGCAACTGTTTCCAATTCTGTTTTACAAAACCTACATTTGTCTGTTTTTTCCACATGTTCAATGGACTTTGTAAACCAATGTGTGTGTAGCACACTATCTTTGGCCGCCAATATTAACCTTTCATCTTTTGGTTTGAATTCACCTCTCCTTAACCATTCAGTCCTGATCAACATGAGGTTATTCCACAAGTTTTGCTTTCTAAATTGCTTGAAATATGTCCTGTCAAGACCACTAGAGTTATTGGTTAGCCATAGCCTCCAAAGAGGCTTTGTACCATGTGAATGGCGGACTGCAATGGCCATCCATCAGCACTAGGGCAGACCATAAGCAAATCCTGGCAAATACAGGCCCATTAGTCTGATTAGTCTTATTCGGAAAGCTATGGAAAGAATTATCATGGAAATGATTAATAATGATAATAGGAAACCATCAAACACTGGACCCAACCCACTTGATTTCAAAAAGGGCATGTCATGCCACTTAAACCTGCAAGACTTCTTTGGAAAGGTCACAAAGGCAATGTATGAGGGCAAATTGGTCATAATGCCTACCTTGCCTTTGTTAAGGCATTTGATACAATACCCCACTCAGGCATTATAAAGAATAACACATAATTAGGCATAAACTCATATGTAATGTGATATAGGGAAATATTGCCAGGCCAGCTATCTGGAATTTTGTAAATAATTCTATGTCATTTGTGAATATATATATGATTTATACAGAACTGTATGTTATGTACTAAGCTAAAATGTAACCAGAGCATGCCCTGCTGACTTAGAACAGAAATGCATATAAACTATATTCCTGTGCAAATGTATGTTTTAACAGTAAAAACTAGAACATAAAAGGGTTAACTTGCAAAATTTCAAGAAAATAAGTTGAAATTAGACTGCTTTATGATTGTGCTATAAAAGTTCTATCTCAGTTTCAGTGTAACAGACACAATGTCTAGAGCTAGAAGTTGTTGTATTGTCTTGAAAAAGAAGTAATTACTAGGTTTAAAATGTAAAAGTGTTTTATTGTTTTACGACTTCCAATTTCTGAGCAAACATCTAAGAGAGATATATTTTTAACAGATATATGTCACATTCTGTTAGTTTCTGTTTTTTAGCCTGGGAACTGAAGTCAGGTGACAAAAAATGATGTTAGCCAAGCTAACCCAGCAGTAATATTTGATATTAATTTAAGAATTCTCTTAGAGAGAGAGACTGTGCATTTTGTATTTTGTCTCTGACCTGAGAATATCCACTTATCATCATCATCATCATCTGCACTTGCCTTACTCTGTAAGTAAGTTTTTTTTTTAGGGCATAGTAACTCTTTTAGATGGGCAGCCACGGTGCTGCAGTGGTTAGCATTGCTGCCTCACAGCAAGAGGTTCTCTGGTTTGATCCTCAGCTGGGGTAACTTCTGTGCGGAGTCTGCATATCCTCCCTGTGGTCATGTGGGTTTCCTCAGGGTGCTCTGGTTTCCTCCCACATCCCAAAGCCATGCTCTAGGTGGATTGCACACTCTAAATTGGCCCTAGGTGTGAATGTGTGTGCCTTCTGTGGAAGGTTGGGTTCCTGGGCTGGCAACTCAACACCGTAAAACTCAACTGCCAATCATGAGCGGACAGGTGATCCACTGTGGTGACCCCTAACCAGGAAAAGCCGGAAGAAGAAGATATTTCCTCTGATTTTGAACTCTGAAGTTAATGTGTTGATTGACTAAGTATTGTCTTGTTCTTTTATTTATTATATATATATATATATATATACATTTAAACCTATCATTGTGGCTGATATTTGTGAGACATATTTAAGTTCTTAGGGTGCTTGCATATGTATTTGGTGACACTGCACAGGCCACTCCAATAGCCTTGCTTGGTCAGACTACCATTTGGATTAGTAGTAACATTGCAGTAGGATTGGACACACTTTGTAAGGTCCTTACAGTAGCTGATAAGTATGGGTTCTGGTGGCTGTGATAACTACCTTATAGTCTGGGCAGAAGGGGACATAGCTAGTAAACCTATGCCAGCCTTCCCCAGGTATGTGTTTGTGTGTGTGTGTGTGTGTGTGTGTGTGTGTGTGTGTGTGTGTGTGTGTGTGTGTGTGTGTGTATGTGTCTGTGTGTGTGTGTGTGTGTGTGTGTGTGTGTGTGTGTGTGTGTGTGTGTGTGTGTGTGTGTGTAAAACAAATCTCCATGAGTGTGTGTATTAGCTACTTGGACAGGGACAAAAAGCACTGGTTGGACAGAGAGAGTGTTAGAGGACTTGGCTTGGAACCCTGGTTAAGGTCTCCCCTCTATAGCTGTGCCAGTGGGGAGTCTTATTGGGGATCTGGAGAAAGAGGGAGAAACCAGAGCAGACTGACTGTGATCTATGTGTGCTCTTAAGAGAAATTGCACTTTACTGTGTGTGTACCTCTCATCCCATCAGTGTGTATGTCCCCCACTATTGCCAGTGGTGAGGATTGAGGCTCCTTGATTACTGGGCCAGTGCAGGGGCATCATATGTAACACAGTGGGTATCCAGCTGGCAATCAGGTAGTACCTAGGAAATTAGGATAGGGGAGAACGCTTCCACAAAGAGAGCGGTCACCAAATGGAGTTCTTTAGAGCTCTGTGCTAGGTCTGCTTCTCTTTGGCATCTGCTTCTCAGAAATAAAGGACAATGTCAAGTGCCTCTGGAAGACCATGTTTGCAAATGATTACAAACTGGGTGCAATCATAGACTCCCCAAAGACATTAATGTCTTACAGGAAGGTCTAACACAGACAAATTACTGGTGCCAAAGCCATGGTTTAAAAGCCATCCACCCTGGGAAACTACCTCATGGATAAACACCCCTAAAATTAGATCTAGTAGTAAGGGACTTGGGACATATCTATGCAGATAGCAACCTGGCATTCAACCTACATGTGTACAGGTAGTAAGAAAATCATTCTGTGTGACTTAACATATAAGTAAGGGCATGACATCTAGTTCCAGGGAAGTCACTGCATCTCTATATCTGGCTATCATCAGACCCATCATTGAGAGTAATGTCCTGTTTGGTATCTACCTGACAAGGCACATGCAGTCATGGGATATATATCTGTCAGTCCTCCCTCCCTTAATTATGTGAATGCTTATTTGTTAACATAGTTTACATAATTCCCAGGAAATATTTTCATTTAATTGATGTATGTATATAAGTGGCATGTTTTATGGTGGAGTTTATTAAGCACTGAGGAAGGGTACTTGATACCTGAAAGCTTTGCTGACATTAAATCTTTTACTGTCTGACGCTGGTGTTAGTCATTTGTTTTTTTGGATATTATAGGTTTTTACTGCTACACCTTTACTCCTGTTGGTCTTTTGTTTTGGTACAATCCTTAATATTTACCAGCTGTAACATTTAAGTAGGATGTACTTCATTTCCTGACATACAGTTAATTTGTTTTATTTATTTCTGTAATTGCAAAAATGCATAACTTTTAATTGCCCCTGATTTTGCAGAACATGCATGGTTTTGCCACATACCTTTGACCTACCCCGTGTAAAATTTTTGATTTTCTGGTATATCACTGAGGATTACAGTCAGTCGATACCTTAGAGTTTCATACTGGTTGTTGTTCAGATAACAGAGATTTATGCAAACCCTATTGTTCTATTAATGTGAGATACGATAAGATTTAAAAAATTGTCCCTGATTTTGGACCATTGTTCCAGTATTATTTTTGGCTTTATCCAGAATTTTTGAGAAAAGAAGCTGATAAAATGAGTTATGCAACCTATAGTTACAAGTAAGATATGCAGCATCTGTTCAGAAATGAGTCATACAACATAGTAAATCACTGCAAAATGAAACTTGTATTCCCCTAAAACAGAATCAGAAAATGTTTAATGAAGCATAACAATGTAACACAATTTGGTAACTCTTAAAGCAAAGAAATGTAACAGCTGCTGCCAGCAGGAATTATGGGTCCTTTGGTATTCCATTGTATGTTGTTGGTATAGTATACAGGCACATTCTGTGTGATTCTTTAGGTACGCATGTATAACAGTACACATATTAACTGCTCATTATGGAGGTGGGATATATTACAGGACATCATCAGCTGGAAATCTACATTAGCTGGAGACGGTGCTCCTGCAGTGTTCCTTTCCTCACATGCCATTCTATCATCTGTGTATGCTAGACTTTCCTTTTATTTCATGTTTAAAAATCTAAACACTGTAGACGGTTAAATAAATAATAGATTTTGTGATGCAGCTCTGATAGCTATGCTCTACTCTGTGCTTGTGTTATATGTAGCACCTTGCCTGGTTCATATTTTACATTCTTAAAATAGATAAATAACATAATAAAACAAATCTCAAATGAGTCCTCTGTAAGATAAACTTGAAGATAAAGTGACACCACAAAGTTTTACCTTGAGATTTGTATATACACTCATGATAATGTGGCATGTAAAATAATTCTTAGGTGAAACTCATGTCTTATTTGTCAAATTCAGGAAAAATATATTGATTATTCAATAGACCTGGGCCTAAATAGAAGAGCATGTTTTATGTTTGAAGGCAAATTCTTGGTATGATCAGTGATTGTTGCAAAGAAAGAAAATATTTGTATTCATATAGACCTGCGAGATCTGAATAGAGTAATTAAAAAATAATCCTTTAGTTATTGTTGCTAAAGTAGTCTCCAGAATGCCAAATGATAAATTCTTTTCCATACATGATGTGAGCTTCAGCTGTACATTTAATATACCATTAGGAAAGTACAGAACTTTTGCTTATATCTTTGAAGGCTGGAAAGGTGTTAAAAACATATGATTATCTTTTAGTGCAAGTCTTCCACAAGAAGGTTGTGGCAAGACACTGATATCAGCTAGGTGATGAATACATTAAGACAACAACATTTAGAGAACATGCAAAATAACAGTGGCAAATCTAAAATACATGGGCCATATTTTAACACCAGAGGGTCTGAACCTTTTGCCAGAAAAAAGTATAAGCAATTGTGCAAATACCATTACCAGAAGAAAACTGACATTACAAACTATTCTTGACATGAATCAATGTCTTGTAAAGTTTGCACTGAATATGTCCAAGTTAACCATACCTCTAAGAAAGTTATTATAGTGAGGTGTAGCCTAGGTATGGTGCTATGAAAAAAAAAGAGTTCTGAAATGCTTAGGAAATGGCTAACTGATGCTCCAACATAAAAATCCTAAGATAGGAATAATCCACTTCTGTTGCAAGGTAGTTGCCAGTCAGAATGGTATAGGAGCTGTAATCTTAAAAGAGAATAGCGAAGTTCTCTAAGCATAGTTACCAGAGATACATCAAAAGATGTAGAAGACCTATAACATATTTGTGTAATATGGTAGTTAGCAATATCAGGAAAGCATTAAAAGAATTCAGAAGGGTACTGAAAAATGTCGTAGTAAGTAAAGACATTCATTCTTATTTTTGAATATGAGAAAATATGCTGTGCATAGCTTGAAATTTAAAGCTGACAAAAATAAAAGTTCTCAGTCAACTGACAAGTACTTGGGAGGATACATGAGTCATATCTGGGAGTAGTAAACTGCACACAAAGAGTAAGAAATTTAAAGTGTAGGCCTGGAATGTCACTTCAAATGGAGCAAGCGGTAGTACAGAGAGGTGCCATCTAGAATACGTACCGTAAGAGCAGTCCTAATGAAGAGATAATCAAAACCCAATACAGGATTATTGGTGAGACTGAGTGGTACAGGTTTGCTCCAGTTCAAATAAGCCAGATGTAGATTGTTATTCCCAGTTCCCTGAAAAAAAATAACCTGACAGCCACAACAAGTACAAATATGACTTGTACATCAAGGTTTATATTCCTAAGTTAGATCACTTTTGAGTTAATAGGGGTGCCATATGGGTCTTGATTGACATATATCACTGATAATTGAACTTGATGGAAATGCATGGCCTTCCCCATACTTGAGTAGACCAAGGTATGTATGGCTCTTTACTTAATAGCTGCAGGGATTTTTCAGTGGTTCCACATGATTCTAGTATACTCAAAACATTCCGAGATGCAATGCTTTTGTATATGGCCAAACATAAATGATTTCCTAGCAGACATTGGGAACAGCTAACACCATGCATGCAATTGTCAGCTTCCCTAAGGTACTGTTTTTCATAGATGCCACATATGTAGCAATAAAGGCATCATCTGGCTCGCTGCCACAAGAGTTTGTGGACTGGAAAGACTAACATCAGGTGGCTATCATGTAATGTGTGAGACATGTGGGACCATAACCAGCATGTCTGTACAGCACCTAGGCAGTTTGCATGAGGTCATACTTATGGTATCCATCTCAGCTATACGGCCACTTCTTGTGTACTGAAGTTCCACATATCCATCCAAATATCCATCCAGTTGGTAAATGTAGACACTGTGGGCAATGTTAATGTATATAGCTACTTTACTTTGTTAATATATGTGTGTGTGTTTGTATGTCATAACAGCCTGCTAAGCCCAAAGATGTTGGTATAATCACACTAAACAAATACATAACAGGGGTAGGGGGAGGCTAGAAGGGAGCATGCATCAACATCATCGTCCAAGAGTATGGAGTAAAAGCAACAGCACAAAAACACCCTCTGTACAGTACCAAGTGCTTAGTAAGGTGGCATAGTTGAATCAGAGGAGGTCACTACATAGTCATACAATGGTATGCATCAGATAAACATACATTTACTACACAGGGTGGGGGTGTAGATGGACAATATTTCTTAATATTCCAGCTACTAAATAGTGTCTTTATGTACTATTCCCATAGTATCTCCCTCCATATTTAAGTCAGACCATAAACTAATGAGCTTTACATTCAAAGTCTCCAAGGCCTTGCATGTAATATCTTGGCATATAAAGATTTCAGACATGCTAACCTCAAGAAATTCTATGATGACGCTTTGAAATTCACTCATGGCAGCATCAGCTCTGACAGTGATATAACAGGTAGCTTCCTAAAGGAGTTCTATGCCCATTTAGATAACTATATAGAGCTAGCAGTCCCAACCAGAACAAATTGCAATGGAAAATTCAAAAACTTACCTCATTGGTGGTCTCCCAACATAAAAGTTACAATAAAAGAAGAAAAAACTCCTTAAATTATACTGTGGATCCAAAAACCCCCAGATCAAGTATGTTATCACAAATATTCAGAAAATCTTGAAAAATATTATTAGACCTAATAAATCATACAATGGACATATGTTAGAGAAAGAAGCTAAAGACAATTATACATTGTTTTTCCGCTACATTATGAAACTTAAGAATCACACCCAACATCTCTCTCAACTTATTCAAAATGGTATCACCTATTTGGACACAACAGACATTGCCAATATACTTGCAAACAATGTTGGTGCTAATTTCATCCAGAGACTTCTTTTCAGAGTCAACATATCCCAGAATCCCTTAAACACTCTGTTATCACAAAGAACATGGACTGGAGGTGCTTTCTAAGGCCAGAACTACTTATTCTACATGCCTGACTATGTATGTGACCATTTAATAAACAATACAAAGCCTGTCCTGTCAGAGCCA
>NC_056735.1:1623189921-1623192421 GCF_019279795.1 Protopterus annectens | reverse complement strand
CACTTACTCCTTGCTCCTTCACAAGAAACCTAAGGCATTCTATAAACATTCTACACTTACTAAGTTTGTAAGTCAAAACAAGGCCTTTCTTATTCAAGACACTAAGCTGTGGAGATCCTTGCCTATTTACATCAGAGATTTATGCAACCTGCACTGATTTCAGCTAGCACTTAATCAGCACCTGTAGAACCAGAACACCACACACACACACACACACACACACACACACACACACACACACACACACACACACACACACACACACACACACACACACACACACACACACACACACACACACACACACACACACACAAACAAATGCACACACGCACACACACACACACACACACACACACACACACACACACACACACACACACACACACACACACACACACATATACAAATGCACACACACACACACACACACACACACACACACACACACACACACATACACACACACACGCGCACACACACACACATATGCATATTGTAGGGCTTTACATATGCTTTGTTACTTACTTTCAAGCATCATCAGCATTTTGCAATTTAGCTTTGCTCAGTAATGATGAACGGGCTCCTTGTGTTGTTTACATTTTTATAGGAAAGATTCTGCAATGGTAGATTAAAACACATACAGTGTTATATTTTTTCTGTAATACACTTTCATTTTCATGAACAGCTACAAGTTTGTATCGTGAATATGGGTGTAGTGTGAAGACTCCTGCTACAATTAACTGGTTTCAGTACTTGTATGTATGCTCTAACATGTTGATGTTACAGTAGGGTGAAGGCTTGTTTTTTTCTGTTGCACTTTTGCTCACAAGTCTCCCTTATTCCACAGGAATCTCTAGGTTTTAAATCGAGTTCCTATGTACCAGTAAGTTTGAAGTCTCCCTTATTCCACAGGAATCTCTAGGTTTTAAATCAAGTTCCTATGCACCAGTAAGGTTTTCTCCCACAAAGTAGATGATTCCTGTTGTCCAAGAATTTTTTTTTCTCGGGCAACAAGAACAGTCCAAAAATCAATATACATTGCATGGATGTCATAACGTCTGGTGTCACAATGACTAAGCCTACTTCTACTGTACCAGAGAACAGTGCCTCTTGTTTGGGAGATGTAGTTCAGTGTCTACATAAATGTAATAGAGTCTGACACATTAGCACTACATCTCCCACTTCACATTGCACATGACAGGCTGAAGCTGAAATAAAGGTTGAAGGATGTCAGAGGCAGTGTTACCCATGCAGACTGTAAGACAGTTAAAGGTCTGCCCTTTGGTGAGGTAAGAAGAAAGGTGAAATGCCATGTTAATGATTCTGTTTAGAATTCTGTTTTTGAGAACGCAGTAACATGGTAACTAAATAATGCTTATCCTCTAAAAAGATGAAGACTAATGTTATCATTACGGTTCAAAACATACAACTGCAACTGCATAATTTTCATTTTGGATGAGGAAGTCTTTTCAGATGTTATATTTCAGTGTCATAATGTCTTCTTTGCTGTCACATAGAGTGCTAAGAAAAAAAATATGTTTGGCTGCAATAAAAGACTCTTAGAACAACTTCTTACTTACTGAGTTACTAGCTCATTTCTGAAGAAGTGACTTAGGACCATAAAATAGAGCGACAAGTTAAATTCAATCAAATATACTGAACTATAGTGTCATTACACTGAATTGTGGCATTGGCTGATGTTAAATTTGCATCAGAGCTTCTTTTAGTCATATACTCATATAGCAATTGTTGTGGCAAAACTACAAAGAAAATTAAACCGAAGCTATATTTCAATTTCATTCTGCTTCTGCTGAGCATTACAAAAACAGAATGGCATTCTCTAGAGACATATTTAACTTTAATCTTTAGCACTAATGGGGAAGCATAATTGATGTGCGATGCAGGATTTTATATTCCCAGCATTGGGAGGAGCACTTGTACTATTCAATCATTTGCAGCTGTCCTTCGGATCTAATCACTTAGGGTTGGGAATAAGTTGAAAAATTATGAAAAATAATGGAACTTCATTTCCACATCAAAAAGACACGTAATTCTTACTGAAGGAGTTTTTTAGATATTCTTTGTTCGTAAATGTTTTCCTTCCCAAACATGCAAGATCGATTTGCAGTGTTAGAAAAAATCTAGACTGCTTTACAAGAGTTACAGAACAGTGCATATTTTTCTTTATAGATTTACAGGACAACCTGTTCTAAAGATTGTCTTGAGGGATGAGTCTGGTTATGGCTGCATTCCTTGTTATTCCATAAAAATTATTTCAGTCAGAGACTTATAATATGAGTGCTGGAAAAGAAAAACTAAAAATGTGAAGGAGGAGAAAGTATCTCCTAAGTCTGGGATTACAGTGGTTCTGAGTGTATACATTTCTTTGAGCTGTATCAATCTCAGAATTAATACACATATTATATATATTTGTGTATGTGTATATATATATATATATATATATATATATATATATATATATATGTATATGGGATCC